>NC_135867.1:237500-262500 GCF_031162955.1 Sander vitreus
CTCTCTAACCTTAGCCTACCTTTGTTTTTGGCATTTATAAACAATCGTCCTGCTATAAAGTGCAGAACTTGTTCTTAAACTTGTGGAAATGAATTAGAGGACTTATTTCTGTGTATTAATATTGTGGTTTTTGTTCAGATGGATTCTGTTGGAGCCGTAACAACGGAACAGAAGACTGAAAATAAAGATGCGTCCCTGAAACCAGCCGAATCCTCCAAAACCTCCAAGGTAGCTGCAGGGACGTCTCTGTTTTACTGATGTTTGAATGACATGCAGGAAAGTGCCACAGGCCGGAATTGAAACTGCAGCATCTGCGTCAAGGGCTGAGCCTCTATATATGGGTGCGCGCTCTACGACCAGGCCACCCAGGCACCCTACAGGAATTCTTTCTAATGCTGTTTTAATCTTGTGGTTTATTCAGATGGATCCTGTTGGAGCTGTGAAGCCCAAAAAGAAGACAGGATCAAGATCCGTCCCTGAAACCAACCGAAACCTCCAAGGTAGCTGCAGGGACATCTGTTCTACTGATACTAACATCTGTTTGATTTTCCTCTCAAGTTGCTGTTTGTTTATTTATTATTTTTAATGCTCGTCATTATAGGACTCATGACACTTCCCTGAGGTCTTATTATCTAAAACAGGATTTCCAATAATACTTTAAAGTGCTCATATTATGCTCATTTAAGTATTTAGAGGTTGTACCAGAATAGGTTTATGTATTTTCATTTTCAGAAAACACCATATTTTTGTTGTACTGCACATTGCTGCAGCTCCTCTTTTCACCCTGTGTTCAGGTCTCTGTTTTAGCTACAGAGTGAGACCTCTCACTGCTGTAACATCTTTGTTGGCAGTCGCACATGCTCAGTAGCTAGGTAAGGACTACATGCTCAGTAGCTGGGTAAGGACTACATGCTCAGTAGCTAGGTAAGGACTACATGCTCAGTAGCTAGGTAAGGACTACTAGCCAGTCAGAAGCAGAGTATGAGGGCGTGTCCTGACAGTACCTAGGTAAGGACTACTAGCCAGTCAGAAGCAGAGTATGAGGGTCCTGACAGTACCTAGGTAAGGACTACTAACCAGTCAGAAGCAGAGTATGAGGGCGTGTCCTGACAGTACCTAGGTAAGGACTACTAGCCAGTCAGAAGCAGAGTATGAGGGCGTGTCCTGACAGTACCTAGGTAAGGACTACTAACCAGTCAGAAGCAGAGTATGAGGGCGTGTCCTGACAGTACCTAGGTAAGGACTACTAGCCAGTCAGGAGCAGAGTATGAGGGCATGCCCTGACAGTACCTAGGTAAGGACTACTAGCCAGTCAGAAGCAGAGTATGAGGGCGTGCCCTGACAGTACCTAGGTAAGGACTACTAGCCAGTCAGAAGCAGAGTATGAGGGCGGGCCCTGACAGTACCTAGGTAAGGACTACTAGCCAGTCAGAAGCAGAGTATGAGGCGTGCCCTGACAGTACCTAGGTAAGGACTACTAGCCAGTCAGAAGCAGAGTATGAGGGCGTGCCCTGACAGTACCTAGGTAAGGACTACTAGCCAGTCAGAAGCAGAGTATGAGGGCGTGTCCCTGACAGTACCTAGGTAAGGACTACTAGCCAGTCAGAAGCAGAGTATGAGGGGCGTGCCCTGACAGTACCTAGGTAAGGACTACTAGCCAGTCAGAAGCAGAGTATGAGGGCGTGCCCTGACAGTACCTAGGTAAGGACTACTAGCCAGTCAGAAGCAGAGTATGAGGGCGTGCCCTGACAGTACCTAGGTAAGGACTACTAGCCAGTCAGAAGCAGAGTATGAGGGCGTGCCCTGACAGTACCTAGGTAAGGACTACTAGCCAGTCAGAAGCAGAGTATGAGGACGTGCCCTGACAGTACCTAGGTAAGGACTACTAGCCAGTCAGAAGCAGAGTATGAGGGCGTGCCCTGACAGTACCTAGGTAAGGACTACTAGCCAGTCAGAAGCAGAGTATGAGGGCGTGTCCTGACAATACCTAGGTAAGGACTACTAGCCAGTCAGAAGCAGAGTATGAGGGCGTGCCCTGACAGTACCTAGGTAAGGACTACTAGCCAGTCAGAAGCAGAGTATGAGGGCGTGCCATGCTAGCAGCTAGGCGAGCATTATAACGTGTTCCAAAGTGACCACGTTTGTCTCTGAAGTAAAGGCTGGACTACAATAGAGCTGTTTGGAGCAGTTTGTGAACAGTGTTTTCTGTTGGAGATGGTAAGTCCCTTTGGGGTGGACTTTGGGCTTTTTCACTTTGTAAACCTATAACATGCACAAAAAAGATATATTACACAATAAAGGAAAGGGGAAAAGCCAAAAAGCATAATATGAGCACTTAAAAGCTAGTTGCCAAATGAGTTGCTACAAAGCTAATTAAGACTATCAGTTCCACACAAGTCTCTGTATTTCTCAGTAGGACTATATTCAGAACATTGTGTCGTCCGCAGAAAATCAAGTGAAGATAATTACCTGTTCTGAGAAGTCCATCATCTTTTTTTAATCCTCTGTGTCTCCATGCGATCACGGAAGGCTTGTATCATGTGGATGTGCTGACAATGTTGTTGTCATTACTCAGAATTCCTCATGGGGGTGACAGAAACAATGCACTATAGCTTTAAATAAAATCGTCTGATGATGTCATAGAAGAAATAAGTTTGAGTTGTTTTAAATAAGAGTGACGTAGAACTGAACAATCTGTGTTTGTGTTCAAATTTACATTTTCATTTTTCTTTTTCAGGGAACAAGAGGAAACGTGAGGAGGAGAAGGAAGAGTTGATAGATTTGACTTCAGATCACACTGAAATCCCAATTCTTGAGATCTTTGATGGGAAAGTCGTTCAGAAATCTGGGCTGCGCACGTATAAAACCAAAAACAAAGAGAAAAAGGTTTTCTTTTATCTGGCTGTCGCTGATAAGAAAGCCAGCGTTAAAGTGATGGTATATGGAAAAAAACGTTTCCAAGAAATTAGGGAGCAGAGCTCATACTTGTTCAAAAAGCTAATAATAGATGAGTATGGTGTTAAGGTCACCAAGTCCAGCAAAGTGGCAGAGACGAGCCCTGTTGATGTCCCAGAGGAGCTTGCGATGGAAGCTTTGAAGCTAATTTATCCCGAGAGCCCAATGTACTCCATTAAAGAAGCCAAATTATCTGCTGACAAGACAGATGTGACTGTTGAAGGAACCATTACAGAGGTGAGTTTAAACTGGAGAACTTAATGGTCACTGGATTTCAACTGTCATAGACTTTGGTAAAAGTGATGTTAATGCATGTAGCATAGATGTACAACTGATCTCCTTGAACATTCAATTCACAGCAAGTAGAGGTGGTACTGAAACCACCAGTTTGTGTAATGTCGGGTTCAGTCTACACGATATCAGCCCAGTTATAGAGAGACGAAGTCCCCTTCCTGTGTCCTGGTTAATACAAGTATGACGAATATTAATAGCAGTGGCCGTTGATACCATCCATCCATCCATCCATCTTCGTCCGCTTATCCGGTATCGGGTCGCGGGGTAGCAGATCCAGCAGGGGACCCAAAACTTCTCTTTCCCGAGCCACATTAACTTGCTCCGACTGGGGGATCCCGAGGCGTTCCCAGGCCAGGTTGGAGATATAATCCCTCCACCTAGTCCTGGGTCTTCCCGAGGCCTCCTCCCAGCTGGGACGTCCCTCCACCTAGTCCTGGGTCTTCCCCGAGGCCTCCTCTCAGCTGGACGTCCCTCCACCTAGTCCTGGGTCTTCCCGAGGCCTCCTCCCAGCTGGGACGTCCCTCCACCTAGTCCTGGGTCTTCCCCGAGGCCTCCTCCCAGCTGGACGTCCCTCCACATAGTCCTGGGTCTTCCCGAGGCCTCCTCCCAGCTGGACGTCCCTCCACCTAGTCCTGGGTCTTCCCGAGGCCTCCTCTCAGCTGGACGTCCCTCCACCTAGTCCTGGGTCTTCCCCGAGGCCTCCTCCCAGCTGGGACGTCCCTCCACCTAGTCCTGGGTCTTCCCCGAGGCCTCCTCCCAGCTGGACGTCCCTCCACATAGTCCTGGGTCTTCCCCGAGGCCTCCTCCCAGCTGGACGTCCCTCCACCTAGTCCTGGGTCTTCCCCGAGGCCTCCTCTCCGCTGGACGTCCCCTCCACCTAGTCCTGGGTCTTCCCGAGGCCTCCTCCCAGCTGGACGTCCCTCCACCTAGTCCTGGGTCTTCCCCGAGGCCTCCTCCCAGCTGGGACGTCCCTCCACCTAGTCCTGGGTATTCCCCGAGGCCTCCTCCCAGCTGGACGTCCCTCCACCTAGTCCTGGGTCCTCCCTCGAGGCCTCCTCCCTAGGCGCCCAGGGGGGCATCCTTACCAGATGCCCGAACCACCTCAACTGGCTCCTTTCGACGCGAAGGAGCAGCGGCTCTACTCCGAGCTCCTCAGGGATAACTGAGTTTCTCACCCTATCTCTAAGGAGACGCCAGCCACCCTCCTGAGGAAACCCATTTCGGCCGCTTGTACCCCTGGATCTCGTTCTTTCGGTCATGACCGTTGATACCAGAAATGTAGTATTCAATACCAATAAACGTAAAAATAACAACACTGGCATGTACTGTAGCCTTCAAGTATTTAAAACAAACATTAAAAGACCCATTTGTGTATAAAAGGGTCACGTCATGGTCATAAAAACACAGTTTATGTTTGTACAGTGGATCACCATGCTTCTATTCACATGACGGGCATTGAATGCAGTAGAAAAAAAATCGGTTTCACTTCAATTGTATCGTGTCATCATTTTTTTAAATAAAAACCCAGCATTAATTTTTGATGCTCATGATATGTAATCCTTTTTTGTTTTTTAAGATTGAATTACGTAGATTAAAAAATGTAATCCATTTTCCAATTTTGAAGGGAAAATTAAGACGTTTTTTTGCTTATACATGATACCCAATCTGACAGTCAGACTGATGAGAAAATGCATCTTAAAAATAATATTATATATATATATATATATATATATATATATATATATATATATATATATATATATATATATATATATATTAGGGCTGTCAATCGATTAAAAAATGTAATCTAATTAATTACATACTCTGTGATTAATTAATAGAAATGAATCGCATACATAATTAACGGTGCCTGAACCGAGACTTTTTAAGAAAGTAAAAAAAGAAAAGAATAAAAAGGTACTAAACAACAGTCGGTGACATTAAAGAACGGCTTGTTTATTGCTAAGGCCATATGGTCAACATTAAATGTTTAATAACAATAACAATAACTTATTTCACTAGTAAATTGCTGTTGAACGACAAAAACAACAACCAGATAGGAAAAGGACATTTACAATAACTTCAAATGCACCACGAGGCTGTAGTTTACCAGTTTCATTGAACGCACCGTCTGTGTTGTTTCTCCGACGGCAGCTGCAGATTGTTACATCCCGGTGTTGAATCCTCTCCAGTAAAACACAGTCACACGTTACACCGTTTAGCGTTAGCTGTCAGCATTTAACCCTGTTTAATCCAGCTACTAGCTAGCGGTAGGCTAACGTTAGCTGCTGTTGAGTATAGTGTTAACTAGCTAGCGGTAGGCTAACGTTAGCTGCTGTCGAGTATAGTGTTAACTAGCTAGCGGTAGGCTAACGTTAGCTGCTGTCGAGTATAGTGTTAACTAGCTAGCGGTAGGCTAATGTTAGCTGCTGTCGAGTATAGTGTTAACTAGCTAGTGGTAGGCTAACGTTAGCTGCTGTCGAGTATAGTGTTAACTAGCTAGCGGTAGGCTAACGTTAGCTGCTGTCAAGTATAGTGTTAACTAGCTAGCGGTAGGCTAACGTTAGCTGCTGTTGAGTATAGTGTTAACTAGCTAACGGTAGGCTAACGTTAGCTGCTGTCGAGTATAGTGTTAACTAGCGTCATGTGCAGCGGTGTTTGTGTTTCAGAGCATCAGAGAGAAGAGCAGACATATCAGTGGCACCAGATTTCGGTAGCCAGGGTTGGCAGGAAGAAGATTTTTACAAGTAAATGTTCCAATAATAATCCAGGCAGAACATCCTCGTCTCCTCCTTCATTTTACAGTCCAATGGTGCTAGAACGGCTCCGGGTCAAACCTCAATATGGAATGGATTAATCTGCGATTAATTAATCGAAATTAACGATATATATATATATATATATATATATATATATATATATATATATATATATATAATAAGTAATAATTATATATATAAAATAAGTATTTTCTTTTTTAATTTCTGAATCTTGTACTGTTGGTTTGTTCAGATTGATCCTGTCCAAAAGACTGAGAGTAAGGACGACACAGAGAGAGGTTTCCAACTTAAAGACGAGACTGATTCCATCGACATCTTCATGTGGGGGGACGCCACCGAGCAATGCAACGGATTATCGGTCGGAGATGTCGTTAAGGTTACCAACATGAAGATCCATCAGTTCTTTGAAACAACCCTGAACTCAACTGTATACAGCAGAATTGAAAAGGTACCTGCAGTTATCTCCTCGTTCTACTTTTATAAAGCCACAAGTCAGCCATGTTTGTTTTTAAGTCTGTGGAATGAGGCACACCTGGACGCTAAATTAGGAATCCTAAAAAGACACAATATGTAATTTGCAAGGGAATGTGCAAGGGACTTGAAAAGTGGCGTTCTCCAGCTAGGTAGCATATTTAAGGAAATAATCAGTAAGTAAGTAAGTGTTACGGCCACAGCAAACAAACACAACTTAAATGTGACCGTCAACATATCGAAGAACAACAAACACCGAGGATTAGTTAAAGTAAATTAAAGTTTATTCACACCTTAACTATTAGTGTTTTAACCAAAACTACGGGAGTCTCGAGGTCTGACCAAAAAGATCAAAAGAAGGGAAGAAGCCTGAGCCAACCCATCAAGGCCCATCGGACCCAGAACCCCCCCCAAACTAAAGAGTAGTGACTAATTAACAAAGAAACAATGCTGCGAAAACTTGATTACCAGACTTCCATCCTCAAAAGGAAATAAACAAAAGAAGACAACGGTGATCAGAGCTGCTTCAGTCTCAGAGAGTGATCCCTGTCTCCCAGCCTTCCTCATATACAGGGGCGGGGCCACACTCACAATCAGGAATCAGGAACAACAGAGATGACGAGAGCAGGGCGGGGAGCGCATAACAGTACTATATACACTTAGTTAGTTTGCTTTATTGTAGTTAGGATACTGATTATACTGTTGGGCACACCCCTTCAGCTCAATTTCAAAAACAGTTCGTGATGATTAACTCGGTCAAAAGCCTTGGAGGCATCAATTAAACCAATCAAAATAGAGGAATTATTCCTTTTATAGGTTTCTACCATTTCCTTCAGTGCGTTTATACATAGATCGGTACCATTTAATTTGATTTATACTTTTTACTGATCCCTTGGTAGCACCTTGGTAGTGCCCAGGAGGTGAATTGGCATCTCTTCAGCTACTAATCTACACTCCTACGGACTGAGCTACTGCCACACCCATTCTTAGCCTTAAAGCCAAACTGGTTGTCTAAAGTGTAGAAATAAACACACAACCTATTTAATTAAAAATTCTTTCCAGGACGTTTGTCTATGATTATCCACGCTCCCCACCTTGCCGACTTTATCTTTAATGACAGGTGCCAGAGTAACGGACAACATCGAGTCTGGTGTAGAAATGGTACAGGTTTGTATGTATCTATTGATCATTTTGCATACATAAAGAACACTAATACACAATACATGCAAGGGTACACAGACAACTAGCAGAGATTCTTCACGACCATACATTGCCAGGTCTCTATTATATTTTCTAGTCATACATGAGCTGGAGAACATATAGCATAACGTTGTTAGTGAAGTCTCTCGTGTGTGTTTTCTGTTGGTCCGAGGAGAGAAGAATGCCGCAGTGCGTCTGCACTATACTACATTACTACAATAACAAAGGGGGGCCCCATCTTGTGGCACTACTAAGGATTGCAGTTATGACTGTCTGTTACATCATGGGACATGGCCAAGTGTTCACAAAACAAGAAAGACAAAGGGTTAACATATAAATAATATAAAATCACATATAAAAAGAAAAAAACAAGCAATAATAATTATAGACCTTTAAACTTGAATGGAAAAAGGAAAAGATTGGTTAGACTGTTAATGTCAATCTCTCTTTTGCAGGTTCAAAGTGTCGGCACCAAGAATGTGAGAATTGAGATTATAGGGATCCTAAAAGCCAATCAGGAGGAGACTTACCTGGAGGCAGAGTTCAAGAACCAGCCGCACATGTTTGTTGTGGATTCTCCACTTCTGGCAAAGACATTTGGCTTCAAACTGGATGAAGATTTCGAAGAAAGCCTTCTTGATGAAATACCACTCTCAGCAGATGCAGAAATACAAGGAACCATATCGCTGAACTCAACTGTATACAGCAGAATTGAAAAGGTACTTGCAGTGATCTCCTCGCTCTACTTTTATGAAGCCACAAGTCAGCCATGTTTGTTGTTAAGTCTGTGGAATGAGGCACATCTGGACGCTAAATTAGGAATCCTACTATGCTGAAGGTATGATCGCCCTACTCAGCCTCTGATTGGCTAGTATTCATTGGTAAGGTTAGGGCATGATGAGTGAGACTGGTTAGGTTAGGGCTGCACAATTAATCTAATCGTAGTTGCGATGTCACTATGTGGGATTAAATGAACGTCAGTAAATGTATGTCTTTGCTTGTGACACTCTAGTCTCTGTGTGCACTGCAGTCTTAAGGCTGTAACACCCTTCACTTTACCAACGGTACTGACAACCGATGAATCCACCAAGTCTTAAGAAGCTTGTTGCTTTATTGTTCAGTCGTCTTGGCTATCTCCTCTCGCTTTTTGCTCACACAGCCGCTACTCTGCGACACCTCTCCCTCCTTGCTTACTAATCACTCACTGACGTCCTTCACTTAACGCACCTGTCCGCGATTAAACACAAACGATCCAAATGGATCCCACAATCAAACTCACGCGAATAGGGTGACACAAACCTTGTATTTCGCCTTGGCGGGAACATGCATGCTAACCTTCATAACAATTTCCACAAATTATATGACCAATCACTAGTCTCTGTTTAGGCAGTGTCTCATGTGTCGTGTATAGTCACGTGAGTATCAGAAGTGTTGAGGGTTTTAGAGCTTGCAAACTTTAAGAAGAGGTAGTACAAACAACATGGTCTCAGTTTCCACCCCTATGCTGATGATACACAGCTCTATATCAGCACCAAACCATCCACTCAGCCCCCCTCTCCCTGGTCAACTGTCTGCATGACATCAGAGCCTGGATGTCAACCCATCCTCCGAGGTCCACAACCTTGGAGTAACCTAGTCTATATCCTTGACGTTCCACTCCTGGATTGCTCTGGTGCCGCAGGAAATTCCGCTGGATGCATGCATTTTCCGTTTCCTTACGCTTTCTTTCTTTGTTCTTTGAGGACTATGGTTAACTGCTTCTCAGATCTCTGCAGGGTAAATTGAGACAGCTAGCTAGACTATCTGTCCAATCTGAGTTTTCTCTCGCAGCGGCTCTGTGCGGAGCTTAGCACCGCCCATGTTGATTTGGATAGGTTTAAATAAATGCCGTTAAACCAGAGCACGTTTTCCTCCCATCACCGAATGCTGTGGAGTAGCCAGACCCTCCTTCAGTGCACTTTGGAGGAGGGTCTGGCAAAGCGAGACTAGGTGTAATCTGACCTTGAACCACACTAACTTTGCAAGAAAAAAAACGAACCAATGGGAAAAGTTTTAAAACCCATCAACTGATTTGGACCAAAGCAAACAAACTATAGGTGTGAAAACGCCCTTAAACACCTTTGTATAATTCAACAGAAACACAAACTGCTGTGTTGTATCATATTGTCTTATACTGAGAGGTATTTCCGATATTTGACAATAGGGGGTCTTCGTGTTTTAAACCAAGGACCTCCTAACTGAAAGAGAGATGGAGCAGGGACCCCCTACTACATATATTGTATAAAATGAAGTAGCATATTAAACTGGGCCTATAATAACGTGTAGGGCAGCCAGAAGCCTTTATACATACTTTTTTAGTGCATAGAATACTAAGCTATTAAAATAATGATTGTCGGCATGATTTTATAAATGATCTTTTAATGTTACACATGCATGTGACACAGGGAATCTTTAGGATGAACTGTATCCGTGGATGGCCTTAGGCTCACTTGCCTATAGGTAAGGTAGTTACTATCATCAGCAGGGATTCATATTTGACTCTGAGGACCCCCTAGGGGTCCTTCTCTGTATTAGAGGACTTCTATCTAATGTTGTTTTAATCTTGTGGTTTGTTCAGATGGATCCTGTAGAGCAAGAAGAGCAATATTCGTCCCTGGAAGCAGCTGAATCCTCCAAACCCTACAAGGTAGCAGCAGGGACGTCTCTTCTACAGATACATGATCTGTTTCAAATGTGATTTACTTTCCTCTCAAGTTGCTGTAATACAGAAGTTCTCTTTGAGGCATAAATCTAGGAAAGCCGTCAGTGACGTTTGAGGGTTTCCTCTTTGCTATGTTTCTAGCCATTAACCAGTTGTTTTTTTTTGTGTCCCTCTGTGTTGCAGATGTCATCAAGGCTTTTAGAAAAAAGGTGGAAAAGAGCGCTGAGCTCCATCCTAGAGAAGCTGACTGAGCAACAATTTGCGAAGATGGTTTTCAATCTGGTCAAAATCCCCGTAAAATTGAAAACTGACAAAGCAAGAAGATATATCTCTTATTTAATCTTCGAGCACTTCGGGACAGAAGGGTCCATCTCTGAAATAGATAAAATAATGAAGATGATACCAGTAAATGACGCTGCCGTCCAGAAGCTGCTGCGGCCCTTTGTGGAGGAGCTGAAGGAACAACGGCAGGAGGAAAAAGGTTTGAAGGGTTCATACGATTAACAGTTTGAATCAGTGGGTTTCTTCCTCTCCAGCTCTTTTAAGTTGTTTTTTCTTTTTCAGGGACGACGAGCAATCATGCTTCTGGTCCAGGATCAGTGACCAAGAAGCCAAAAAACTTTCTTTGACTTGGTAACAAATGCTTTAGCTTAACTTACATGAATATAGATGCTAAAATAGATATTTTGATATTTGACTTGGTGACAAAGTGATTGCTGCACATGTAACTTTGGGCATAACGTTAGCTAAGTGTCTTCCCAATTCTCTTCCTGCTGATTCCTCACGTCTGTTTCCATCTGTAGCTCAGTTTTTCGGCTCGGCAGCTTATACAAAGTTAAAATAAGGGCTCTTTGACTTTACATTGTTGGTGAATATCACCACACAGCAGCTTTTAGGCATTTATCGGTTGTTTGCTAGCAGACGGAATTACAGGCACCTTCACGCAATAGAGATCCATCGGTGGCGGCGGGACTTAAATGTGATCGGTCTCTATGGTGGTGTAGTGAACACAAAAGCCTTGAACTTGCTTACCTGTTGCGTCAGACAGCTAGGGGTTACAATGTGGCTTGTTGATCATAGTCTGACTCCTGTGTTGTGCACAGGGACTGAAGTTAACTTTTTTAGCCACCAGCCACTGTGATTGTAAAATCCACTAGCCACATAGGCTTTTTACCAGCCACTTTTTTTGCCTCATACAAGGTGAAATACAGGAAATGCATAAGCATCGTTCTTGAACTTGTCAAGAATACACATTTAAGTGCTGTCAAGTTATTAACGAAATCAATATAATGAATGAGTCTTATCAAACATATTTTTCACTAATCTTTTTAGTTAATGATTTCCCCTGTCAGAGACAGTTATCATATACCGACTGCTCCTCTGAGTCCACAAAAAAGGAGCAGACACACTCCTCTTCCTCCACCTCTTTCTCTGAGCCGTACACACGACTGTCACAGCAGTACATTTGTTCTGCACTGCTGTCGTAAATCTGCACCTCACAAACCTTGCCGTTGTCGCCAACTGTCCACTTGGTAATAAAATGTCTTCTTTTACCTTTCTTTGAATCGTCCTCATCTTTTCCTTGGTTGCTTGTTTCATCCGGCCTCTTCACCCCAGTAATGTGCCACCGCATTTTTAGCTCAAATCCAAGCAAATGGCGGACTTGGTGGAAATGTGAAAGAACAACAATGGCAAAAAAAAAACCAACTTTGAATCACTCAGTTCTCATTGGCTGCCAAGGTCTGTCAACTAGATGACAGTTTTACCCGCCAATAGCAAAATTAACCCACATTTGGCGCGTGGTCGGGTGTTAATTTCAGACCCAGTAGAGGACATTGACCCAGAAGAGGACATTGACCCAGAAGAGGACATTGACCCAGAAGAGGACAGTGACCCAGTAGAGGACAGTGACCCAGTAGAGGACAGTGACCCAGAAGAGGACATTGACCCAGTAGAGGACAGTGACCCAGTAGAGGACATTGACCCAGCAGAGGACAGTGACCCAGTAGAGGACAGTGACCCAGTAGAGGACAGTGACCCAGCAGAGGACATTGACCCAGAAGAGGACATTGACCAAACAGTAGGGTTGGGTACCGAACCCTGTACTTTTAGCGGTACCGACCGAATCAATACAATAATCGTTATTACCGAGTATCGGTTCACGTAAAATCAAACGGTGCCAAATTTCGGTACTTTCACGTGCATCAGCAGCAGTGAGCACCAGCTGAGGATATGCCTGAGCTGAAGGGCTCTACGAGCTGAGCGGACTAAGTCCACTATGAGTCAGAAAAGCTAACGCTTTGCGAGCAAGATTCAAAGTCAATAACATTGTGTACAGTTGACAATCAGTACAAATAGTAAATGTTTAACATCAAGACAAGCTAGCTATCCAACCAGGTCATTAGCAGCTTTCCGACCGGAGGGATTTTTGCAGTTCCTAGAACATAACGTTCCTAGAAACCTTTTTTTCTCGTGTTCCGACTGGACCAATTTGGGGATTATTAAGTTCCTCTAGCCGCAGTTCCTGTAACTCTTTTAGCTCCTACTTCAGGGCGGGCTCTTTTCCCTTTTCCGCATAGTAGTTGTTAGATGGCTGTGTTACAATGACAAAAGGTTAGTTCCTATGACCACTTGGCCAGTGTGAATGCAAATGGGAACCGGTTTTTGGGGGGAGAGTAGTTAGTAGAACTGTTTAGAAGTGGACTGTTCCTGTAACTACTTGGTCAGAAAGAGGCTTTTGTCTCCAAAACAATATAACGACTTTTGACTGAACGCCTGAAGTAGCGACCTGAACAGTGAACGAGATGTGAGATAATGTTGTTCACTGTGAAACAAAGTCAGTTCAGATGGGCACTAAAACTCACTTCTTGCAGCTTGTTTGTTAGCACCATCCTGTCTGAGGTTGACTGAGTGTGTGTGTTTGTTTTTTTTTGTTTACTGGCCATTGTTCATACGTTCATATTTTTAGGAGGGGGATAAAATGTTCATATGTGGGGTGGGGAGGGTGTTTGTATTGTGTTTAAATAAAATGTTTAAACTGAGAAGTTTTTTTGTTGTAGTTGTTACAACCAGGCGTTACAGTTTCAGTAAGAGTAAGGTAACGAAAAAAGTACAGTTGAATACCAAGACCGAACACCAGGCACCGGTACCGATATTGGTTCAGATGCGAAAGGTACCTAACCCTACCAAACGGTGTAAAGCGTCCCAGCAGAGGACAGCGACCCAGCAGAGAAAAGACTGTTCTCAGTTCAGACAGTTTGTAAAGAGAGTGTCTGATGCTAATCTAAACCAGCGTCTGGATAAACTCCTTGAATGTGATGTTATAAATAATAAGGAAAAGCAGCCAGTCAGACCAAGAACTAGAGCAGACAAAGCACGAGAAGTGATCGTCAAGGTGCGAAGAACGGGAAATAACGCCAGCTTAGTTCTGATCGCTGCTCTCCGTGAGGTGGATTCACTCCTTTCGAAAATGTTAAGCTGAAGGTTCAAGGTTATTTATTAGTCATGTGCACAACAATAACAGAAGTCATTGACGGTTAAAATCGTAGGCCTGGTTGGGACACTTTGCAGATGGAGTAGGTCTAGAGACCACACTCAATAATTTACAGAGGCCCAACAATTCTTCCATGAGCAAATGCATCTGGTGCGACAGCTGCTTGGAAAGACTTCCTTTTAACTGTCACGTTCCTGCTCCGCTCTTATTTTGTGTTTTTTGGACTTCCCGTTTTATTTTGAAATGCATTGTTTTGTTGTCATTACAGGTCACTTCTTCCCCTCTTTGTTCTGTGTTCCCGCCTGTGTGATTACCTTCCCATTCCTAATGTGTATCACCTGTTAGTTATCATCATCCCCAGTTCCCACTGCATATATTCACCCAGTATCCACTCAACCTCTGCCAGATTGTAGTTGTACTTCGTGTCACTCTCTCCAGCGAGTTCTCCTTGTTAGTTCTCTAGTGTTATTTGACTTTTGCCGTACTCCTGACTACGATATTTGCCTACTACTTTCTGTACCTTCGCCCGTTTTTGTTCTGAGAAACAATAAATCTACATACCTGTGATTCCCTCTCAGAGTCGTGCATTTGGGTCTGCCGTTGTACCTTAACATTAACAGGCAGAACCTCGGACAGAACCTGGCTCTTGGTGGGCGGCCATCTGCTTCATGTAGGTAAAGTATTATATACATTTCTGATCTGCTACACTACGACCCACCCAGACCTCTCAGGTGGTCTGGGACAGGTCTGCTACACTACGACCCACCCAGACCTCTCAGGTGGTCTGGGACAGGTCTGCTACACCACGACCCCCCCCAGACCTCTCAGACACCCAGACCTCTCAGGTGGTCTGGGACAGGTCTGCTACACCACGACCCACCCAGACCTCTCAGGTGGTCTGGGACAGGTCTGCTACACCACGACCCACCCAGACCTCTCAGGTGGTCTGGGACAGGTCTGCTACACTACGACCCGCCCAGACCTCTCAGGTGGTCTGGGACAGGTCTGCTACACTACGACCCACCCAGACCTCTCAGGTGGTCTGGGACAGGTCTGCTACACTACGACCCACCCAGACCTCTCAGGTGGTCTGGGACAGGTCTGCTACACCACGACCCACCCAGACCTCTCAGGTGGTCTGGGACAGGTCTGCTACACCACGAACCACCCTCTCAGGTGGTCTGGGACAGGTCTGCTACACTACGAACCGCCCAGACCTCTCAGGGGGGCTAGGTCTGCTACACGGGACAGACCTCTCAGGTGGTCTGGGACAGGTCTGCTACACTACGACCCACCCAGACCTCTCAGGTGGTCTGGGACAGGTCTGCTACACCACGACCCACCCAGACCTCTCAGGTGGTCTGGGACAGGTCTGCTACACTACGACCCACCCTCTCAGGTGGTCTGGGACAGGTCTGCTACACCACGACCCACCCAGACCTCTCAGGTGGTCTGGGACAGGTCTGCTACACCACGACCCACCCAGACCTCTCAGGTGGTCTGGGACAGGTCTGCTACACTACGACCCACCCAGACCTCTCAGGTGGTCTGGGACAGGTCTGCTACACTATGACCCGCCCAGACCTCTCAGGTGGTCTGGGACAGGTCTGCTACACTACGACCCGCCCAGACCTCTCAGGTGGTCTGGGACAGGTCTGCTACACCACGAACCCCCCAGACCTCTCAGGTGGTCTGGGACAGGTCTGCTACACCACGACCCACCCAGACCTCTCAGGTGGTCTGGGACAGGTCTGCTACACTACGACCCACCCAGACCTCTCAGGTGGTCTGGGACAGGTCTGCTACACTACGACCCACCCAGACCTCTCAGGTGGTCTGGGACAGGTCTGCTACACCACGACCCACCCAGACCTCTCAGGTGGTCTGGGACAGGTCTGCTACACCACGACCCACCCAGACCTCTCAGGTGGTCTGGGACAGGTCTGCTACACTACGACCCACCCAGACCTCTCAGGTGGTCTGGGACAGGTCTGCTACAGGTCTGCTACACTATGACCCACCCAGACCTCTCAGGTGGTCTGGGACAGGTCTGCTACACTATGACCCACCCAGACCTCTCAGGTGGTTTGGGACAGGTCTGCTACACTACGACCCACCCAGACCTCTCAGGTGGTCTGGGACAGGTCTGCTACACCACGACCCACCCAGACCTCTCAGGTGGTCATCATTATCTTCATCTCAACATGTCTTTTAAAAGATCTACATATCTAATGTATGTAAGAATCACCATGAGGAGAAAAAAACCTGTTTTTGTAGAATGGCTTTTATGCTTTTTTATTTGCACATTTTAATTGTTGATAAATGTTTTTTTAGTTTTTCTGTTTGTCTTCTCTCTTCTATATTTTGTGTTTTTTGTCGTCTTGTTTTTATTCACCCACTTTTGTCTCTCTAATGTTGAGCTCTCTGTTGGTTTACTGACCTCTGGATATCCTACTTTAGTCTCGTTTTGTCGTCAAAGTACTTTGTAAACTCTGTTTTTAAAGGTGCTATATACATAAAGTTATTATGTTGTTGTTATATAGTGTGTTTTTTATAGTGTTAACTAGCTAGTGGTAGGCTAACGTTAGCTGCTGTCGAGTATAGTGTTAACTAGCTAGCGGTAGGCTAACGTTAGCTGCTGTCGAGTATAGTGTTAACTAGCTAGCGGTAGGCTAACGTTAGCTGCTGTCGAGTATAGTGTTAACTAGCTAGCGGTAGGCTAACGTTAGCTGCTGTCGAGTATAGTGTTAACTAGCTAGCGGTAGGCTAACGTTAGCTGCTGTCGAGTATAGTGTTAACTAGCTAGCGGTAGGCTAACGTTAGCTGCTGTCGAGTATAGTGTTAACTAGCTAGCGGTAGGCTAACGTTAGCTGCTGTCGAGTATAGTGTTAACTAGCGTCACATGCAGAGGGGTTTGTGTTTCCTGTAACGTCTGTTTCAGAGCAGCAGAGAGAAGAGAAAACATATCAGTGGCACCAGATTTTCGTCTGTATGCAAACGTCAATATGGAATGGATTAATCTGCGTTAATTTATTTTGTCAGCCCTACTTTAAACACAACATATTTACAGTCCAGAGCTTGACGCACAAACATTTAATGGCCCACGCTGATGTTGTCACAATGTCAGTGACTGCTACGCCAGCATTGTTTGACAAATCAAACAGTCCATAAAGACCTTGAACATGCCTTCTGCAGACACAACTACACAAACAATTAACCATTTACCTTCCAACCTTTGATAGTCTCTTCTGCTACACAGTACAAATACATCCAGAAAAACAGGGAAGAGTGAGTTAAATGTCATTTGAACCACAATCCTATAGTGTTTGTTGATGTAATTAATTGTTGATTGTGAAGGATCTTCATCATTGCCCTTTGAAAATGTTATCTTATGTTCTTTTATTCCTGATTCATTAACATCTAAGAAGCATATTGTTGTAGCTTGTAATGTGGAGCTTGAACAACACATTTAGTGGAGTGTAGTGTACTAAATTACAATAGCTCCCCCCAAAATATATTAAAAATATATAAAATCAAAAAATTAAAGTACCGTATTTTCCAGACTATAAGTCGCATCAGTCAAAAAAATGAGTCGTGAAGAGGAAGAAAACATATATAAGTCGCACTGGACTATAAGTCGCATTTATTTAGACATTTATTTCACAAAATCCAAGACCAAGAACAGACATTTAATCTGGAAAGGAGAGTTATTAAACTACCCAACAGCCCCCAGAACAAGGGGCTGAATACGGTAGGTGTCTCTACGTTAACGTAACACATTAACAGTTATTAAACTACCCAACAGCCCCCAGAACAAGGGGCTGAATACGGTAGGTGTCTCTACGTTAACGTAACACATTAACAGTTATTAAACTACCCAACAGCCCCCCAGAACAAGGGGCTGAATACGGTAGAGTGTCCTCTATGTTAACGTAACACATTAACAGTTATTAAACTATCCAACAGCCCCCAGAACAAGGGGCTGAATACGGTAGGTGTCTCTACGTTAACGTAACACATTAACAGTTATTAAACTACCCAACAGCCCCCAGAACAAGGGGCTGAATACGGTAGGTGTCTCTACGTTAACGTAACACATTAACAGTTATTAAACTACCCAACAGCCCCCAGAACAAGGGGCTGAATACGGTAGGTGTCCTCTACGTTAACGTAACACATTAACAGTTATTAAACTACCCAACAGCCCCCCCAGAACAAGGGGGCTGAATACGGTAGGTGTCCTCTATGTTAACGTAACTCATTAACAGTTATTAAACTACCCAACAGCCCCCAGAACAAGGGGCTGAATACGGTAGGTGTCCTCTACGTTAACGTAACACATTAACAGTTATTAAACTACCCAACAGCCCCCAGAACAAGGGGCTGAATACGGTAGGTGTCCTCTATGTTAACGTAACACATTAACAGTTATTAAACTACCCAACAGCCCCCAGAACAAGGGGCTGAATACGGTAGGTGTCGCTATGTTAACGTAACGTAACAGCTCTGTTGACGAGCCTCTCCCAGCAGCACGTTGTTCCAGCACCCATCTGTGGACTCCTTCCTCCAGCTCTGGCCATCTGGATTTCAGCGCGACTAGCTTTCTTTGTTTTCTTCATTGCAGTAAGACTAACCTTTTCTCCAGTCCCTCACAAGTTTCTCTCTCACTCCAAACTCTCCTTCTGCTGCTCGATGACCGTTTCCGGCTGCGTGTTTTACTACCTGCAGTCTCCTGCAGCTTCTTTTCTTTCTCAGTTGTCTTTAGGAGCAGCATATAGTCCTCACAAGCCTAGAGCGTAGACGGTAATGTTTTCAGCATGAAATAACATTTAAAAACATTATATATATTTTGATATATAAGTCGCAGGACCAGCCAAAGTATGAAAAAAAAGTGCGACTTATAGTCCAGAAAATACGGTAGTCCTATGCGTACTTGAGAAGTGAACTTAAGTAGCTGTGTTTAGTTCTTTCTAACACCACAAGGCCTCCATCTTCGTCTTTCCATTCTCCCAAATGTTTCCAACATTTTATTCAAAGCTCTGTTACATTTGTTGTATCCCTTATAGTGACTATTTTGTCCTGAGTTTGTTCTTTGTCACCTTGGTGTTGACTGGGAGGGAATCTTCGGCGCTTGTTTGATCCAATAAACCAAAAAAATATAAAAACGTCCCCCAGAGCGTAGGATGGCCGCTCTGAGGCTGTGAAATAAATATAAAAGATGTAACCAATGACCAACCAGTTCATCTTTAAACACCAGGGGTCTCATTTATAAAAGTGTGCGTAGGATCCTTACTATAAGTGTACGTACGCACAAAAGCCAAAATGGCGTACGCCAAAAAAAAGTCAGATTTATAAAACCGTGCGTACCACACCTGTAAGCAATGTTCCTTTATAAATCATCAGATTACCTACAAGTGTGCGTACGTTAATCAGCCTCTTATCCCGCCCTGAACACGCCCATTTTTAACCAGAAGTAGTCAATGTAAAGCCCCTCGTGAATGCTGATCAGTAGGTTAATGTTACACCGAGTCATGATGACTGGCGGAGAAAAAAGCTAACAACTTCTCAGACGTTCAGGAATAGCTGCACATTGAATAATAATTTCAGCCTGTTCTTTCCCAGTGTAGGAAACCTATCTATAACTACATGTATTAATAATAATACGTCCAAAACAGCAGACATTACAGCACTCAGGGACAGCTTCGATAGACCACGTCGTGAACGGAGCGTTTCACTTACCGGTGTAGCCTCCCTGTTGGTGTCACGTCGTCTCATTCTACACGTATGTTGATAGTTTAGTCCTGAAACTGGTCAAATAAATCCAAATATCAGTCAAACCAAACGTCATGCAAATACAGAACCATTTCTAATAATCTTTTCTTTTTTCAAACACACACACTTTATTGCAGAGGATTATCCACCATGATTAGTTTGATCCGCAGCAGCATCAACGTTTACTTTAACATTTAGATGTCTTCTGGAGGATGATTTCCTGCCAGCAGCTCTGTGGAGTCGACGGTTTGCTTTAACAGTTGCAACAAAACTAAAACTAGTGATGGAAAATATACGAAATGATAAAAACTGACCCAGTTTATAATGTCAAGAAGTCACTCAATGGCGTTTTAAGCCCCCAACGTCGACTTAAAGGCACCTAACCTTAACCTAGTGCCTTCCAGTAGGCAATGGTTATAATCATGGTTAGGTTTAGGTGCCTGGAAGTCGACGTTGGGGGCTTAAAACGCCAAACACCCAAGAAGTCACAGCCAGCAAACATAAACAATAAGTTTTCTTTCTTATCTTTAAAGCAGCCGACAGAAAATCTCTTCTTTCACCGACGACGATGTTTCCTCATTCATTTAAATCTAATTCAGTGACGAAATGAATGTGACATGCAGAAGTTTTGAAGCCAAAGGGAATAAACATCTTCCCTTGTTCAAACCACAAGGTTATACCGTTTGTTTTATTCATTTTTCAGAAGGAAATTCACAATAAAGTATTTACTTAATACCAGGGATGCACCGAATCCAGGATTCAGGTTCGGCTGAATATTTGGGCTTTTTGACGGTGTTGGGTTTCTGCTGAACCTGAACTGAACCCTACGCTGTCACTCCGCGCTACGCTGGTCGACGTGATGACGTCGTTGATTACGGGAAGGTGTTTACGTAGGTGGAGCTTCAATGCAGCAGGCTGAGAGGAAGTGGAAATGGAACTGGTGAGCAGAAAAAGTGTTGTTTGGCAGTACTTTCAGTCAAAAGAAGGCCATTCAAGTCCAGCTACATGTTCAATCTGCAATGCTGATTAGTCTGGTGGTGGCGAGGACCCTAAACAATACACAACATCACCGCTGTTACAACATCTGGTATGAAACATCTGGAAGAATACGAGCTGAGCATGAAGGAATCTACAGACAGCAGCCAGAATGCAGCAACTTCAGGTACGGCAAAGGAAGGACAGTCACTGTTTACTTCATTAATGTGTTGACTGTGTTCATGGACTGAGGACGGGACGAGGACTCAGCAGAACCTCAACCAGGGGGTTCAGGATTCAGCAGAACCCCAAAAATCTGGATTTGGTGCATGGCTGGTTTGTTTTATTCATTTTTTAGAAGGAATTAGCAATAACGTATTTACTAGTTACTTAATACTCACTTTTCACAAACGTTTTCATGAATAATCCGTTCAAAGGGAATGATTTAACATTTCAAACAACAACAACAACATCAAGAAACATCCAAGGTTACTTTAAAATAAATAAGTCAGCTGACGTGTGCCTCGCTTCATTACTCGCCCCCCAAATTTGACCGACTCAGCTGCTAATTGGTCCGTTGTGTGACACCGTAACGTAAAACTTTATGGACAGGCGGTCGCCGTCGTCGTCTGGTTCCTCCTGTGGTCTTCGGGGGGGGGGTCAGAGGGCGCGTCTATGTGACCATGTACTCCTGCCGCTTGTTGAGTCGCACCTGGCAGAGCGAGACGGCGCCCACCGCCACGTAGATGCCGGCGGCGATGAAGCAGTTGATGCCGACCTGGTTGTAGAGACTGTAGATGTTCTGAGGAGGGTTTTTACTGCAGAGAGAAGAACACACGTCACTGCCTCTGACTGAAGACTTCAGCCTATTCATCTTAAAACATCTGATGTAGTAAACACACTGGCTGTCTGTGTGTGCGCGCGTGTGTGTCTGTCTGTCTGTCTGTGTTTGTGTCTGCGTGTCTGTCTGTGTGCGTTTGTGTTTGTGTCTGCGTGTCTGTCTGTGTGTGTTTGTGTGTGTGCGTTTGTGTCTGTCTGTGTGTCTGTCTGTGTGTGCGTGTGTCTGTGTGTGAGTGCGTGTGTCTGTGTGTGAGTGCGTGTGTCTGTGTGCACGAGTGTTTGTGTGTCTGTTTGCGCGTGTGTGTGCGCATGTGTGTGCATCTGTCTGCGCGCGTGTGTGTGTCTGTGTGTGCATGCGTCTGTGTGCGTGTGTCTGTCTGTCTGTGTGCGTTTGTGTCTGTCTGTCTGTGTGCGTGCGTTTGTGTCTGTGTGTGTGTGCGTTTGTGTCTGTGTGTGTGCGTTTGTGTCTGTCTGTCTGTGTGTGAGTGCGTGTGTCTGTGTGTGTCTGTGTGTGTGTCTGTGTGTGTGTGTCTGTCTGTCTGTGTGAGTGCGTGTGTCTCTGTCTGTGCGTGTGTCTGTGTGTGTGAGTGCGTTTGTGTGTGTGTGCGTTTGTGTCGGTGTGTGTGCGTTTGTGTCGGTGTGTGTGCTTTGTGTGTGTCCGTCTGTGTGCGTGCGTCCATCTGCGTCTCGTGAAATAATATCTGGGACAGGACTTCAAACATGTTTCCAGTTTCTTCTCCAGAGTTGACAGCGACTCACTCGTTCCGAATGTCCTCCTCGGTGAACGGGACGTCCTCGATCAGCACGGCCGACTTGGCGCTGAAGAAGATTCCCAGCATCGCCTGGAAGAAAACAGCAGCGGGTCAGAACAGAGAGGCTCAACGCGAGGCTCAGGGACCCAGCAGACGCCACAGGAAGTGTCCCGTTTATAACCTCTGTACTCTCGCTTTGCCGGACTGACTGTACAGAACACATTTACACCTATGTTAAAGGGAACACACACACACACACACACACACACACACACACACACTCTCTCTTCCTGTTTGGGAACATCACATGAGATGGAAAATGAGTCACATGATTCTTTTAAAAACGGAATTTTCTGCCACTCAGTTCCTGAAATGTAACACTAAAAATGCTCTAAGTCAGTCCGAAAACAACTGAACGTACTTTAATATTATTAGTGTCATCAGCTGATTTAAATGGCGCTGATCAATAATGTCACGATCCCCAAAACATATCAGAAATGTGTGTGTTTACATGACATTCTGGCACCATAAATGTATATAGCCTACATGTGTATATGTATATATAAACTACACATAAGGTTACATTAGACATTAGCCACCTCCGTAACGTTAATTAGACAGAGACACTGTCCAGTACAATGTCACTGATCATTATCGATTACTAGAACTGTGTATATTATTATCTAATGCTACTAACGTTACATTCAGCTTGGCCTACGTTACGTTACGTTACATGGGCGCCGTCTATTTACCGGAGACGAAAATTACGTTCAAGGATTACTTTGCGTCAGATGGTTTGTCATCCGTTATTTTTAGGGTTTTCGCTAACTTCAAAGAAATACATAAAATCGTAAAGACGTGCGCTGAAAAGCTCGAACTTTCATTTTCAATAAAAACGCCACGAACAGTTTGCTAGCGTATCAGTAAGAATCCAGGAAATAGCCGCCCCCCTCTCCCAGCCAAATGATCCATATTTCTTACCAGCATGATGACCCCCCAGATGCTGATCACTATCCCGCACGCGGCCATCTTCGGCCCGCAGAACAGAAGCGACGGCATGGCTGTGTTTGGCCTAATCGATCAATCAGAAGCTGGTTTTATTCGTTGATTCACTAAACTGAGAAGTGATCCTCAATCCTCACAGTCAGCTGAGCTGCATCACTCGGTTTTACTCGGTGAAATTCGCCAACTGCCGTGACAAGCAGCGGAGCGACCAATCAAAACGTCCCACAGCGCGGCGACCAATGAAAGCGTCCAGCTCTTCACGCCCCGCCTTTTCCTCTGAGATTGACCAATGGCGTTCAACCTCCAAAGTCGCGCAACATTCCCCCTTTATTCCGTCTGCCTTTTGTTGTACGATATTTATATTGTTTTCTTCTGAATATGTGAAATATATAAATTAATCCGAATTGATTCCAATCAATCTAAATCGGATGTGTTCTTCCAAAAGCTTCGTGTTTTAGAAATCTTACCCAGGTCTCTATGGAAGCGCGCTAACGATAGCGAGCTAGCTAACGTTACAGAAGCTAACTTTAGCTAGCAGCTAGCTCTGTACTTTCGTGTTATTGTTTTGAAGGAAGAGCAAGTTTAAAGAAAAGAGATTCAACTCCTTCACCGACATGACGTCTGCCTCTGCTAAGGTAAGCTCTCACCTGGCTATAAGAGATCTACTTTCTGCGCGCATCAACCGAAGCTTACGTTAGAGCGGCTCGCACAGCTGTAAACAAAACTCCACTCAGAAATCTGTTACTTTTACGGATTTTCTTACCGCACAGACATAGACAGCACGAAAAACGATTTAACTTGTTTTCTCCTAAATTAATACAATCTAATGCTACATTCGGCTAATCGATAATTCGCCAAACACATAACCTTACAATACAAATCCAAACTTTCCTGATTGCTTGTTGTGCTAGCCGGCTGGTGTGAGCCGTCCGAATGCTGATATTCAGTTGTGTTAAAAGTGCTGTTTGGTGGGTCAGGTTTTTCATAGACGTTAAAACAGAACTCAAGATTCATAAAACGTCCCGAGGACAGTTTATAGCTGCTGATCAGAGGATTCCTGCTGACATCACAGACCCAATAATGACGTATATTCATGTGCACACAGTCTGATGACCACCGTCATAGTCAACCTTTTAACATTTACTCAAGTATTAACAGCTGCTTTATTTATACCGCCACATTCAAAGTACTTTACATAAAACATTCAAGAGCAGTTAAAAACTATTAAAAACATTTGTTAATGATAATATATAAACGGCTTCTTTAAAGAAAGGCTTCAGCCGTCATTTAAAAGAAGTTTTGTTGCAGTTTTGTGGGAGTTTGTTCCCGATATGTGGAGCCTAAAAACATTATGTTTAGCACGTAAAATCTTATTTTGTCTTGTGTTCTGAATGACTCTCCCCTTCACTCAGCCAACGCTTGAATATATATTTACATTATTAGACAGACAGACACACACACACACACACACACACACACACACACACACACACACACACACACACACACACAGAAAGACAGACAGATAGACAGACAGACACACACACACACACACAGACAGACAGACAGACACACAGAGACACACACACACAAAGGTACACAGACAGACACACACACACAGAGAGACACACACACACACACACACACACAGATAGACACACACACACACACACACACACACACACACACACACACACACACACACACAGGTAACACACAGACACACACACACACAGACAGAGAGACACACACACACACACAC
>NC_135867.1:267500-317500 GCF_031162955.1 Sander vitreus
TGTGTTAAAAATGGATATAAATGTGCAGAGACTTGCAATGCAGTTTTTAAACGGCCTAGGGCAGGGATCTTCAACGGGGGGGACCTTAGAGTCAATGCAGGGGGAGGGTCCTTAGAGTCAATGCAGGGGGAGGGTCCTTAGAGTCAATGCAGGGAGAGGAGGGTCCTTAGAGTCAGTGCAAGGGGGGGGTCCTTAGAGTCAATGCAGGGGGAGGGGGACCTTAGAGTCAATGCAGGGGGAGGGTCCTTAGAGTCAATGCAGGGGGAGGGTCCTTAGAGTCAATGCAGGGGGAGGGTCCTTAGAGTCAATGCAGGGGAGAGGAGGGTCCTTAGAGTCAATGCAGGGAGAGGAGGGTCCTTAGAGTCAATGCAGGGGGGAGGGGGGACCTTAGAGTCAGTGCAGGGGGGGGGTCCTTAGAGTCAATGCAGGGGGAGGGGGGACCTTAGAGTCAATGCAGGGGAGGGGGGGTCCTTAGAGTCAATGCAGGGGGGGGGGTCCTTAGAGTCAATGCAGGGGGAGGGTCCTTAGAGTCAATGCAGGGGGAGGGGGACCTTAGAGTCAATGCAGGGGGAGGGTCCTTAGAGTCAGTGCGGGGGGGGGGGGTCCTTAGAGTCAATGCAGGGGGAGGGTCCTTAGAGTCAATGCAGAGGGAGGGGGGTCCTTAGAGTCAGTGCAGAGGGAGGGTCCTTAGAGTCAATGCAGGGGGAGGGTCCTTAGAGTCAGTGCAGGGGGAGGGTCCTTAGAGTCCGTGCGGGGGGGGGGGTCCTTAGAGTCAGTGCAGGGGGGGATCTTCTAAACTGACCTTTGTTGATCTGAAATGAAGACAGATTCAGCAGCTGCACGGCCTCTTTCTCTCTTCAAATGTTAACGTTTCGTGCACGTGCAGAGCGTACGCTCAAGTCGGCGTCTCTTCGGTGTTCTGAGGCACTTTTTGGACCTCGGGGAGACTGATCAGTCCCACTGGCTTTCCTGCCGACGGTCGGCCGTCTGGTTGCTGTGTAACTACCATGTACCCCCTAACCAGCGTGAATACTTCTTTGGTAGAAAATAAGTCTCTATAAAGAGGAAGAATACAGCGATGTCAGCGATAGATTTACTAAACTACAGCCTTGGACCTGGAGGACATTTAGATGATGATGAGAAAAGGAGACAAAAACTTGGAAAAAGACGGTATAAGAAGGAAGGAAGGCAAGAATAGGTCGGAAAATAGTAACAAGAACTCCAAAAACAGTGACGTTACTTCAAAAAAAGTGAGAAACTTGTAAAAAGTAGAAGGAAAGAAAGTCCAAAGAAGGAGACACACATGTCACATTTATGGTAGTAGTAGTACTCCAGAGTACCGCTAGGGGGACACGTACCCCCTGCAGTCCTCCAGAGTACCCCTAAGGGGACACGTACCCTCTGCAGTACTCCAGAGTACCACTAGGGGGACACGTATCCCTGCAGTCCTCCAGAGTACCACTAGGGGGACACGTACTCCCTGCAGTCCTCCAGAGTACCGCTAGGGGGACACGTACCCCCTGCAGTCCTCCAGAGTACCCCTAAGGGGACACGTACCCTCTGCAGTACTCCAGAGTACCCCTAAGGGGACACGTACCCTCTGCAGTACTCCAGAGTACCCCTAGGGGGACACGTACTCTCTGCAGTACTCCAGAGTACCACTAGGGGGACACGTACCCCCTGCAGTCCTCCAGAGTACCACTAGGGGGACACGTACCCCCTGCAGTCCTCCAGAGTACCGCTAGGGGGACACGTACCCTCTGCAGTACTCCAGAGTACCGCTAGGGGGACACGTACCCTCTGCAGTACTCCAGAGTACCACTAGGGGGACACGTACCCTCTGCAGTACTCCAGAGTACCGCTAGGGGGACACAGACCCTCTGCAGTACTCCAGAGTACCGCTAGGGGGACACGTACCCTCTGCAGTACTCCAGAGTACCCCTAAGGGGACACGTACCCCCTGCAGTACTCCAGAGTACCCCTAGGGGGACACAGACCCCCTGCAGTACTCCAGAGTACCACTAGGGGGACACGTACCCTCTGCAGTACTCCAGAGTACCGCTAGGGGGACACGGACCCCTGCAGTACTCCAGAGTACCCCTAAGGGGACACGGACCCTCTGCAGTACTCCAGAGTACCCCTAAGGGGACACGTACCCTCTGCAGTACTCCAGAGTACCACTAGGGGGACACGTACCCTCTGCAGTACTCCAGAGTACCGCTAGGGGGACACGTACCCTCTGCAGTACTCCAGAGTACCACTAGGGGGACACAGACCCTCTGCAGTACTCCAGAGTACCACTAGGGGGACACAGACCCTCTGCAGTCCTCCAGAGTACCACTAGGGGGACACGGACCCCTGCAGTACTCCAGAGTACCCCTAAGGGGACACGTACCCTCTGCAGTACTCCAGAGTACCACTAGGGGGGACACGTACTCCCTGCAGTCCTCCAGAGTACCACTAGGGGGACACGTACCCCCTGCAGTCCTCCAGAGTACCACTAGGGGGACACAGACCCTCTGCAGTCCTCCAGAGTACCACTAGGGGGACACGTACCCTCTGCAGTCCTCCAGAGTACCACTAGGGGGACACGTACCCTCTGCAGTACTCCAGAGTACCACTAGGGGGACACAGACCCCCTGCAGTACTCCAGAGTACCACTAGGGGGACACGTACCCTCTGCAGTACTCCAGAGTACCACTAGGGGGACACAGACCCCTCTGCAGTACTCCAGAGTACCACTAGGGGGACACAGACCCTCTGCAGTACTCCAGAGTACCACTAGGGGGACACAGACCCTCTGCAGTCCTCCAAACCAAATGGTGTTTCACACATTCACTAGTCAATAAATAAAGTCAGTGCAAGACAGAAGACTTTAACATGCTTCCTCCTCTTCCTCCTCCTCCTCTTCCTCCTCTTCCTTCTCTTCCTCCTCCTCTTCCTCCTCTTCCTCCTCTTCCTCCCTGCAGACGTGACTCTGAGCGCGCTCAACGACTCGGACGTGAACAGCGACCTCGTGGACATCGAAGGACTCGGCGATGGATCGTCCAACAAGAAACTAAACTTTGACCAAGGTGACGACGCGTCACAAACACACGTTCTATATGTTATATATTCATACACCGATATAGAAACAATAACGGTCCAAAGGGATGTGAAAATGGCGTTTTCATTGGATGGACCTTTACACATGTTGTAATAGTTTATTTAGGCTCTTTCTCTAGAGGGGCAGCTGAGCCAATCAGGGCAAACGGGCTGTTGCCTGGGCAACAATAGCCTGTACATCCCTTGCTCTCCTATCCTCCTAGCCCAACAAGCTAGCGTAGCATCGTTGGTACCAGTGGACTCCTTAGTTCTTCTAGTTCACATGTGTCAAACATAAGGCCCGCGGGCCAAATCTGGCCCCTCGCAAACGTTGATGTGGCCCCAATATGAAGTTAGGTTCACAATACATTTGGGACCGACTACTTTCTGTCGCTTTTTCCGAAATTCTTGCCACCTTTTTCGACATTTTTGACGCTATTTTTCAACTATTTTCAACATTTCTCTTGTTTTTTTTTCAAGATTTCTCTTGTTTTTTTCAATTTTTTTCTTGTTTTTTCAACATTTCTCTTGTTTTTTTCAACTTTTTTCTTGTTCTTTTCAACATTTCTCTTGTTTTTTTTCAACTTCTTTCTTGTTTTTTTCAACTTCTTTCTTGTTTTTTTCAACATTTTTCTTGTTTTTTTCAACATTTCTCTTGTTTTTTTTTCAACATTTCTCTTGTTTTTTTCAACTTTTTTCTTGTTTTTTTCAACTTTTTTCTTGGTTTTTTTTTCAACTTTTTTCTTGTTTTTTTCAACATTTCTCTTGTTTTTTTCAACTTTTTTCAACTTTTTTCTTGTTTTTTTCAACATTTCTCTTGTTTTTTTCAACATTTCTCTTGTTTTTTTCAACTTTTTTCAACTTTTTTCTTGTTTTTTTTTAACATTTGTCTTGTTTTTTTTTACTTTTTTCAACATTTCTCTTTTTTTTTACTTTTTTCAACATTTCTCTTGTTTTTTCAACATTTCTCTTGTTTTTTTTCAACATTTCTCCTGCTTATTTTCCTATGATTTTGTCATTTTTTCCAACATATTTGGCATTGTGAGTTTTTCGATGAAATCGGAGCATGTTTCCTGGCCCTCAGTGAGTTTGACACCGCTGTAAGTCTAGTTTCATAGAGACAAACGCAGACGGATGCTGGATGTTATGAATCAACATTGGATCATACAAATGAGAATCATTTGTAAATGATTATTTTGAGTTGTTGTCTCACGCTGTGTCGTCCCGCCTGTCGTCCTCAGAGAGCCTGAACTTGGACTCGAGCCTCATCATGAACTCCAGTGACCTCCCGCTGCTGTCCCGCTGACCTTTGACCTCTCAGCTGAGCATCCAGAAGCATCAAGCTCCAACAACCTTTTTAATTTCCCTACAGGCTCTGCTCTGCCGTTACCTGACGCTCATCTGTCCATCTCTCTGAGTTGTGTTCAGGGTGAAAAAAAACCCACAAAATGTTTAAAAAAACATGAGAAATAATCCAGTTTGAAATATTATTTTCCTTTTTCAAAGACAGCCGGTAACTTCGTCCTCTTAGGAGACATTTAGACTTATTTTCGTGCAGCAGAATTATGTTTTCAGTTCAGTTTCTGAGCAGAAACGCGTTGGTTTTCTACGTCCTGTGCAGTTATCATGAAGAAGCCACAGATCAGTGTTGAAGAGAGCTTTAATATGAAGAAACCATGCTGTCGGGGGGGGAGAGTTGATAAAGTTTCACTCAAATAAGTCATATGTGCTCTGAGTACTTATTTCATCCGTTAATTAGTCATTGAATGCTTGGTTACCACCGTAACAGGTAACGTATGAGCCACAGCGCTACACTTCTCATCTCCTAACCCTCTGTTGTCTTCGTGTTTGGTGTTTTAAGCCCCCAACGTTTGTTTTGTTGCAGGATGGGAAGGGAAGAACCCGCCCTACTCTCCCTCTGAATAGCTAGGACTCTTGTTGCCTGCTCTGGTGGGATTGGTTATGGTTAGGAGAAGAATATCAGGGTTAGCCAATCAGGGATGAGTTCCCTAATGAATATTCATGAGTCTTCCCCTAACATCCTGCACCAAAAGAAACTCGCTGCCTGGAAGGCACTAGGATTAGGCAATGGTTAGGGTTAAGGCCGTTTTATAGTCCTGCAGACGCTCCACACAGAGCTTTCTCCGTAGCCTACGTAAGAGGCCTGGTGTTTATACTTTCTGTCTGTCTGTCTATGTGTCTGTCTGTCTGTCTGTCTGTCTCTGTCTGTCTGTGTGTGTATGTGTCTGTCTGTCTATGTGTCTGTGTGTGTGTGTGTCTGTCTGTCTATGTGTGTGTGTGTGTGTGTGTGCTTGTTTTACTATATTCGTGGGGTCCAAAAACCGGGAGTCCAGTATATTTGAGGGGTCCCGACAGCCTTGTGGGGGCCAAAATGCTGGCCCCCACAAGGTTAAAGGTCTGTTTGAGGGTTAAGACTTGGTTTTAGGATTAGGGTTAGAATGAGGTTCTGGTTAGGGTGAGGGTAAGGGTTAAGGTTAGGCATTTAGTTGGGATGGTTAAGGTTAGGGTAAGGGGCTAGGGAATGCATTATGTCAATGACGGGTCCCCACAAAGATAGTGAAACAAACGTGTGTCTGTGTCTCCCCTGTTCTTTCTGACCACGGTGGGAAATCTGTACCAGGAGGAGTTAATCGTCTCCTTGATTTCATGTTTATGGAGAAGGAGAACCAGGAGATGAGTCGGGGGGCCGAGCAACGTGCGTCACCACGACGTGTAGTTAAATGTTTTCGAGAGGTGAGGTCAGACTACGGCGTAGATGCAGAGGGGTCTGCGGGGGTACCCCGTTGATTCGACGCACCTCTATAAAAAGGCCTTTAGGGTGCCTTGAAGTCAACGTTGGGGGCTTAAAACACCATCGAGCGTTGTTTTCCTGTCGGCCTGCAACTTTTAGTTTTTCTGGGTCAAAATGTAAAATAAAAAACGTCAACGTTTAGGTCGTCTTTTTTTTTTTTTTGGTCTTTGTTTTCTGCTCTTTTGACGTTTTTGAAGCTTTTTTTCGACATTTTTTGTCTATTTTTTCAAATTTCTTTTATCATTTCTTTCTTCAAATGCTATAAAAATGAATAAAACACGCAAATTCAATGAAAGTAGTGAACTGATTATTTATTTAACTTGTGAAGAGTAATGGTTGTATGGACCCATCCACGTTATTATTATTATTTTTGACAATTAGTTTGAAAGAAACCCAAATTTCTGATATAGAAACTTTTTGAAAATGGGTCAGATTAGACCCTGAGGACGACAGGAGGCTTAAAAAGACACACAAGGTGAAGGTTTGAAGACTCTTCAGACCGTCTGGATGGAAAAGTGTTCTTTCTGCTGCAACATGATACCGATTTTAAAACAAATCTCAAGATGCAGCTGTGTCTAACTGTTCAGATGCACCAATCAGGGCCAGGGGGGTGTCTAACTGTTCAGATGCACCAATCAGGGCCAGGGGGGTGTCTAACTGTTCAGATGCACCAATCAGGGCCAGGGGGGTGTCTAACTGTTCAGATGCACCAATCAGGGCCAGGGGGGTGTCTAACTGTTCAGATGCACCAATCAGGGCCAGGGGCGGGGGGTGTCTGACTGTTCAGATGCACCAATCAGGTCCAGGGGGGGTGTCTAACTGTTCAGATGCACCAATCAGGGCCAGGGGGGGTGTCTAACTGTTCAGATGCACCAATCAGGGCCAGGGGGGGGGGTGTCTAACTGTGTGTCAATCACTGCTCATACACACGCATTCATTCTCCCTTGTGGGGGGAGGGGCTTTGGAGACCGTTTTGGGCTTTAGCAGAAAGGGGGGGAGGGACTGAGAAGTTGTTGATGTTCAAATTTTTGGGCTAAGTCCTGGATCTTCACAATCCGACCTACGGCACCTTTAATCTTATTTGTTTGGCCTTTTCCTGCTTAGATTTCGTAAAAAAGTATCGAGAAATAGACCCAGTAAAATCCATTGACCTCGTTACTGTAACCAGAAAATAAGTCTGAGGTTATTTGCGAGGTGTCTGCCAGCCAGTTTATGTTATGTTAGCAAGCTAGCTTTAGCACAACTGCCCACAAAGTACTGCTTGCTGACATATAGACCCTTTACAAACAGATAACGCCGTCATTGTAACCAAAATATGTCTGAGTTTATTTGCAAAGCTGATGTCAGTGAACTAGCTAATGGTACTCCCCACAGTAGGCTGCTGGAAACATCGACTAGCAACACACAGGACCAGTTGACCAATCACAGTCACACAGGACCAGTTGACCAATCACAGTCACACAGGACCAGTAGAGTTCAGACTCAAACCAACGACATGTTCGTGCGTGGCTCAATACTGTCTGACGTCTGAGATAAATGTTATGTATGTTAAACACAAATACATAGTGTGTCAGTAACGTCCTAAAACGCCTGCTCGATGTAGTTGGTATCCAACTAACAGGAGAACATTTGTTGGGGACTATTTTCAGCGGCGGATGAATCCACATTTGGTGCTCTAGTGAGTGTTTGCCGATAGGAAGCCAGACTTGTCCTTAGTTGGTGATCATGATGGTAGCGAGTTAGAAAATCTGCTTTTTGAGTTGAACATTTGATCAGTCAGTGGCTGTGAGAGATGTACAAAACGCCGTTTTCATTATGTTTGATTATGTTTAGTAGAAATAAAGACTAAACTCAGACGTGGTTGTGTTTTCCTATTCTTGTTGGATGATGTGTTGTGATTGTGTGTTTAGTGTTGGCGAGTTAGAAAAGAAAGGAAACTGGTCCAGAAAAGATACAAAAACATGTTTAATAATAGAATTAGAAAGTCATAGTATAGTATGTCGAATAAAGTAAAAAAATCATAGTATAGTATGTCGAAAAAAGTCAAAAAGTCATAGTATAGTATGTCGAAAAAAGTAAAAAAAAAAGTCATAAAAAGTCATAGTATAGTATGTCCAAAAAGTCAAAAAAAGTCATAGTATAGTATGTCGAATAAAGTCATAATAAAAGTCATAAAAAAGTCATAGTATAGTATGTCGAAAAAAAGTCAAAAAGTCATAGTATAGTATGTAGACAAAAGTCAAAAAAAGTCATAGTATAGTATGTCGAATAAAGTAAAAAAATCATAGTATAGTATGTCGAAAAAAGTAAAAAAGTCATAGTATAGTATGTCGAAAAAAGTAAAAAAGTCATAGTATAGTATGTAGACAAAAGTAAAAAAAAGTCATAGTATAGTATGTCCAAGAAGTTGAAAAAAGTCATAGTATAGTATGTCGAATAAAGTAAAAAAATCATAATATAGTATGTCGAAAAAAGTCAAAAAGTCATAGTATAGTATGTCGAAAAAAGTCAAAAAAAAGTCATAGTATAGTATGTCCAAAAAGTCATAGTATAGTATGTCCAAAAAGTCATAGTATAGTATGTCCAAAAAGTCAAAAAAAAGTCATACTTTAGTATGTCGAAAAAAGTCATAGTATAGTATGTCAAAAAAAGTCATTAAAAAGTCATAGTATAGTATGTCCAAAAAGTCATTAAAAAGTCATAGTATAGTATGTCTAAAAATCATAAAAAGTCATAGTGTAGTATGTCGAAAAATCATAAAAAGTCATAGTATAGTATGTAGACAAAAGTCATAAAAAGTCATAGTATAGTATGTAGAAAAAAGTCATGAAAAGTCATAGTATAGTATGTCGAAAAAAGTCATAGTATAGTAGGTCGAAAAAAGTTTAAAAAAAAAAGTCATAAAAAGTCATAATATAGTATGTCCAAAAAGTCATAGTGTAGTATGTCGAAAAAGTAAAAAAATCATAGTATAGTATGTCAAAAAAAGTAAAAAAATCATAGTATAGTATGTAGACAAAAGTCATAAAAAAGTCATAGTATAGTATGTCCAAAAAAGTCATAAAAAAGTCATAGTATAGTATGTCGAAAAAAGTTGAAAAAAGTCATAGTATAGTATGTCGAATAAAGTAAAAAAAAGTCATAGTATAGTATGTCGAAAAAAAGTCAAAAAAAGTCATAGTATAGTATGTCGACAAAAAGTCATAAAAAGTCATAGTATAGTATGTCGAAAAAAAGTGAAAAAAGTCATAGTATAGTATGTCGAAAAAAAGTCAAAAAAAGTCATAGTATAGTATGTCGAAAAAAAGTCAAAAAAAATCATAAAAAAGTCATAGTATAGTATGTCCAAAAAAGTAAAAAAAAAGTCATAGTATAGTATGTCCAAAAAAGTCAAAAAAAGTCATAGTATAGTATGTCAAAAAAAGTCAAAAAAAGTCATAGTATAGTATGTCGAAAAAAAGTCAAAAAAAGTCATTAAAAAGTCATAGTATAGTATGTCGAAAAAAGTCAAAAAAAGTCATAGTATAGTATGTCGAAAAAAAAGGTCATAGTATAGTATGTCGAAAAAAAGTCAAAAAAAAGTCATAAAAAGTCATAGTATAGTATGTCGAAAAAAAGTCAAAAAAAAAGTCATAGTATAGTATGTCGAAAAAAATCATAAAAAAGTCATAGTATAGTATGTCGAAAAAAAGTCAAAAAAGTCATAGTATAGTATGTCGAAAAAAAGTCAAAAAAAAAGTCATAGTATAGTATGTCGAAAAAAAGTCATAAAAAAGTCATAGTATAGTATGTCAAAAAAAGTCAAAAAAAAGTCATAGTATAGTATGTCGAAAAAAGTCATAAAAAAGTCATAGTATAGTATGTCGAAAAAAAAGTCAAAAAAAAGTCATAGTATAGTATGTCGAAAAAAAGTAAAAAAAAAGTCATAAAAAAGTCATAGTATAGTATGTCAAAAAAAAAGTCAAAAAAAAAGTCATAGTATAGTATGTCGAAAAAAAAGTCATAAAAAAGTCATAGTATAGTATGTCGAAAAAAAGTCATAAAAAGTCATAGTATAGTATGTCGAAAAAAAGTCATAAAAAAGTCATAGTATAGTATGTCGAAAAAAAGTCATAAAAAGTCATAGTATAGTATGTCGAAAAAAAGTAAAAAAAAGTCATAGTATAGTATGTCGAAAAAAGTCATAAAAAAGTCATAGTATAGTATGTCAAAAAAGTCAAAAAAAAAGTCATAGTATAGTATGTCGAAAAAAAGTCAAAAAAAGTCATAGTATAGTATGTCGAAAAAAAGTCATAAAAAGTCATAGTATAGTATGTCAAAAAAGTCATTAAAAAAGTCATAGTATAGTATGTCAAAAAAAGTCAAAAAAAAGTCATAGTATAGTATGTCGAAAAAAGTCAAAAAAAAGTCATAGTATAGTATGTCGAAAAAAAAGTCATAAAAAGTCATAGTATAGTATGTCGAAAAAATAAAAAAAAGTCATAAAAAGTCATAGTATAGTATGTCGAAAAAAAGTCATAAAAAAGTCATAGTATAGTATGTCGAAAAAAAGTCATAAAAAAGTCATAGTATAGTATGTCGAAAAAAAGTCAAAAAAAGTCATAGTATAGTATGTCGAAAAAAAGTCATAAAAAGTCATAGTATAGTATGTCGAAAAAAAGTCATAAAAAAGTCATAGTATAGTATGTCGAAAAAAAAGTCAAAAAAAGTCATAGTATAGTATGTCGAAAAAAAGTCAAAAAAAAGTCATAGTATAGTATGTCAAAAAAAAAGTCAAAAAAAAAGTCATAGTATAGTATGTCGAAAAAAAGTCATAAAAAAGTCATAGTATAGTATGTCGAAAAAAAGTCAAAAAAAAAGTCATAGTATAGTATGTCGAAAAAAAGTCATAAAAAGTCATAGTATAGTATGTCGAAAAAAAAGTCAAAAAAAAGTCATAGTATAGTATGTCGAAAAAAAATCATAAAAAAGTCATAGTATAGTATGTCGAAAAAAAGTCATAAAAAAGTCATAGTATAGTATGTCGAAAAAAAGTCATAAAAAAGTCATAGTATAGTATGTCGAAAAAAAAGTCATAAAAAGTCATAGTATAGTATGTCGAAAAAAAGTCATAAAAAGTCATAGTATAGTATGTCGAAAAAAAGTCAAAAAAGTCATAGTATAGTATGTCGAAAAAAGTAAAAAAAAAGTCATAAAAAGTCATAGTATAGTATGTCAAAAAAAAAGTCATAAAAAAGTCATAGTATAGTATGTCGAAAAAAAGTCAAAAAAAGTCATAGTATAGTATGTCGAAAAAAAAGTCATAAAAAAAGTCATAGTATAGTATGTCGAAAAAAAAGTCATAAAAAAGTCATAGTATAGTATGTCGAAAAAAAGTCATAAAAAGTCATAGTATAGTATGTCGAAAAAAAGTCATAAAAAAGTCATAGTATAGTATGTCGAAAAAAGTAAAAAAAAAGTCATAGTATAGTATGTCGAAAAAAAAGTCATAAAAAGTCATAGTATAGTATGTCGAAAAAAAGTCAAAAAAAGTCATAGTATAGTATGTCGAAAAAAAGTCATAAAAAGTCATAGTATAGTATGTCGAAAAAAGTCAAAAAAAGTCATAGTATAGTATGTCGAAAAAAGTCAAAAAAGTCATAGTATAGTATGTCAAAAAAAGTCATAAAAAGTCATAGTATAGTATGTCGAAAAAAAGTCAAAAAAAGTCATAGTATAGTATGTCGAAAAAAAGTCAAAAAAAGTCATAGTATAGTATGTCGAAAAAATCAAAAAAGTCATAAAAAAGTCATAGTATAGTATGTCAAAAAAAGTCAAAAAGTCATTGTATAGTATGTCGAAAAAGTCAAAAAGTCATAGTATAGGTTGTCAAAAAAGTCATAAAAAGTCATAATATAGTATGTCGAAAAAGTAAAAAAAGTCATAAAAGTCATAGTATAGTATGTCGAAAAAAAGTCAAAAAAAGTCATAGTATAGTATGTCGAAAAAAAGTAAAAGTCATAGTATAGTATGTCGAAAAAAAAGTCAAAAAAAAAGTCATAGTATAGTATGTCGAAAAAAAAATCAAAAAAAGTCATAGTATAGTATGTCAGAAAAAAGTCATAAAAAAGTCATAGTATAGTATGTCAAAAAAAGTCATAAAAAGTCATAGTATAGTATGTCGAAAAAAAAGTCAAAAAGTCATAGTATAGTATGTCGAAAAAAGTTTAAAAAAGTCATAAAAAGTCATAGTATAGTATGTCAAAAAAACTTAAAAAGTCATAGTATAGTATGTCAAAAAAGTCATAAAAAGTCACAGTATAGTATGTCGAAAAAAAGTCATAAAAAGTCATAGTATAGTATGTCGAAAAAAAAGTCAAAAAAAGTCATAGTATAGTATGTCGAAAAAAAGTCATAAAAAGTCATAGTATAGTATGTCAAAAAAAGTCATAAAAAGTCATAGTATAGTATGTCGAAAAAAAGTCATAAAAAAGTCATAGTATAGTATGTCGAAAAAAAGTCATAAAAAGTCATAGTATAGTATGTCGAAAAAAAAGTCATAAAAAGTCATAGTATAGTATGTCGAAAAAAGTCAAAAAAGTCATAGTATAGTATGTCGAAAAAAAGTCATAAAAAGTCATAGTATAGTATGTCGAAAAAAAGTCAAAAAAAGTCATAGTATAGTATGTCGAAAAAAGTCATAAAAAGTCATAGTATAGTATGTCGAAAAAAAGTCATAAAAAGTCATAGTATAGTATGTCGAAAAAAAGTCAAAAAAGTCATAGTATAGTATGTCGAAAAAAAAAGTCATAAAAAAGTCATAGTATAGTATGTCAAAAAAAAAGTCATAAAAAAGTCATAGTATAGTATGTCGAAAAAAAAGTCATAAAAAGTCATAGTATAGTATGTCGAAAAAAATCATAAAAAAGTCATAGTATAGTATGTCGAAAAAAAGTCATAAAAAGTCATAGTATAGTATGTCAAAAAAAGTCAAAAAAAGTCATAGTATAGTATGTCGAAAAAAAGTCATAAAAAGTCATAGTATAGTATGTCGAAAAAAGTCAAAAAAAGTCATAGTATAGTATGTCGAAAAAAAGTCATAAAAAAGTCATAGTATAGTATGTCGAAAAAAAAGTCATAAAAAGTCATAGTATAGTATGTCGAAAAAAAGTTAAAAAAAGTCATAAAAAAGTCATAGTATAGTATGTCCAAAAAAGTCATAAAAAAGTCATAGTATAGTATGTCAAAAAAAAGTCAAAAAAAAGTCATAGTATAGTATGTCGAAAAAAAGTCATAAAAAGTCATAGTATAGTATGTCGAAAAAAAGTTAAAAAAAGTCATAAAAAGTCATAGTATAGTATGTCAAAAAAGTCAAAAAAAGTCATAGTATAGTATGTCAAAAAAGTCAAATAAAAGTCATAAAAAAGTCATAGTATAGTATGTCAGAAAAAAAGTCAAAAAAATCATAGTATAGTATGTCGAAAAAAAAGTCAAAAAAAAAGTCATAGTATAGTATGTAGAAAAAAAGTCATAAAAAGTCATAGTATAGTATGTCGAAAAAGTGAAAAAGTCATAGTACAGTATGTCGAAAAAAGTAAAAAAGTCATAGTATAGTATGTCGAAAAAAGTAAAAAAAAGTATTAGTATAGTATGTAGACAAAAGTAAAAAAAAAAGTCATAGTATAGTATGTCCAAAAAGTCAAAAAAAAATCATAGTATAGTATGTCGAAAAAGTTGAAAAAAGTCATAGTATAATACGTCGAATAAAGTAAAGAAATCATAGTATAGTACGTCGAAAAAGTAAAAAAGTCATAGTATAGTATGTAGACAAAAGTCATAAAAAGTTTTAATATAGTATGTCGAAAAAGTAAAAAAGTCATAGTATAGTATGTCGAAAAAAGTAAAAAAGTCATAGTACAGTATGTCCAAAAAGTCAAAAAATGTCATAGTATAGTATGTCGAAAAAAGTCAAAAAAAGTCATAAAAAGTCATAGTATAGTATGTCCAAAAAGTCAAACAATATAGTATGTCCAAAAAGTCAAAAAAAGTCATAGTGTAGTATGTCCAAAAAGTGAAAAAATCATAGTATAGTATGTAGACAAAAGTCATAAAAAGTCATAGTATAGTATGTCGAAAAATCATGAAAAGTCATAGTATAGTACGTCCATCCATCTTCATCCGCTTATCCGAGGGCGGGTCGCGGGGGTAGCAGCTCCAGCAGGGGACCCCAAACTTCCCTTTCCCGGGCCACATTAACCAGCTCCGACTGGGGGATCCCGAGGCGTTCCCAGGCCAGGTTAGAGATATAATCCCTCCACCTAGTCCTGGGTCTCCCCCGAGGCCTCCTCCCAGCTGGACGTGCCTGGAACACCTCCCTAGGGAGGCGCCCAAGGGGCATCCTTACCAGATACCTGAACCACCTCAACTATATAGTATATATACTATAGTAAGTATAGTATAGTAAGTCGAAAAAAGTAAAAAAGTCATAGTATAGTACGTCGAAAAAAGTAAAAAAGTCATAGTATAGTATGTCCAACAAGTCAAAAAAAAATCATAGTATAGTATGTCCAAAAAGGAAAAAAAAGTCATAGTATAGTATGTCCAAAAAGTCAAAAAAAGTCATAGTATAGTATGTCGAAAAAAGTCAAAAAAAGTCATTAAAAAGTCATAGTATAGTATGTCCAAAAAGTCAAAACAAGTCATAGTATAGTATGTCGAAAAATGGCATAGTATAGTATGTCGAAAAAAGTCAAAAAAAGTCATAGTATAGTATGTCCAAAAAGTCAAAAAAAAGTCATAGTATAGTATGTCGAAAAAAGTAAAAAAATCATAGTATAGTATGTCGAAAAAAGTCAAAAAGTCATAGTATAGTATGTCGAAAAAAGTAAAAAAAAAAGTCATAGTATAGTATGTCCAAAAAGTCAAAAAAAGTCATAATATAGTATGTCGAATAAAATAAAAAAGTCATAGTATAGTATGTCGAAAAAAAGTCAAAAAAGTCATAGTATAGTATGTCGAAAAAAAGTAAAAAAAGTCATAAAAAGTCATAGTATAGTATGTCCAAAAAAAGTCAAAAAAAGTCATAGTATAGTATGTCCAAAAAAGTCAAAAAAAAAGTCATAGTGTAGTATGTCGAAAAAAGTCAAAAAAAGTCATAGTATAGTATGTAGACAAAAAGTCATAAAAAAGTCATAGTATAGTATGTCGAAAAAATCATGAAAAAGTCATAGTATAGTATGTCGAAAAAAAGTAAAAAAAGTCATAGTATAGTATGTAGACAAAAGTCAAAAAAAGTCATAGTATAGTATGTCCAAAAAAGTCAAAAAAAAAGTCATAGTATAGTATGTCCAAAAAAGTTGAAAAAAAGTCATAGTATAGTATGTCGAAAAAAGTCAAAAAAGTCATAGTATAGTATGTCGAAAAAAAAGTCATAAAAAAGTCATAGTATAGTATGTCCAAAAAAAGTCAAAAAAAAAGTCATAGTATAGTATGTCTAAAAAAAAGTCATAAAAAAGTCATAGTATAGTATGTCGAAAAAAAGTAATAAAAAAGTCATAGTATAGTATGTCGAAAAAAAGTCAAAAAAAGTCATAGTATAGTATGTCGACAAAAAAGTCATAAAAAAGTCATAGTATAGTATGTCGAAAAAAAAGTCATGAAAAGTCATAGTATAGTATGTCGAAAAAAGTCAAAAAGTCATAGTATAGTAGGTCGAAAAAAGTTTAAAAAAAAGTCATAAAAAGTCATAGTATAGTATGTCCAAAAAGTCAAAAAAAAGTCATAGTGTAGTATGTCGAAAAAGTAAAAAAATCATAGTATAGTATGTCAAAAAAAGTCAAAAATCATAGTATAGTACGTAGACAAAAGTCATAAAAAATCATAGTATAGTATGTCCAAAAAGTCATAAAAAGTCATAGTATAGTATGTCGAAAAAGTTGAAAAAAGTCATAGTATAGTATGTCGAAAAAGTAAAAAAATCATAGTATAGTATGTAGACAAAAGTCATAAAAAGTCATAGTATAGTATGTCCAAAAAGTCATAAAAAGTCATAGTATAGTATGTCGAAAAAGTTGAAAAAAGTCATAGTATAGTATGTCGAAAAAGTAAAAAAATCATAGTATAGTATGTCGAAAAAAGTCAAAAAGTCATAGTATAGTACGTAGACAAAAGTCACAAAAAGTTTTAATACAGTATGTCGAAAAAGTGAAAAAGTCATAGTATAGTATGTCGAAAAAAGTCAAAAAGTCATAGTATAGTATGTCGAAAAAAGTCAAAAAAATCATAAAAAGTCATAGTATAGTATGTCCAAAAAGTCAAAAAGTCATAGTATAGTATGTCCAAAAAGTCAAAACAAGTCATAGTATAGTATGTCCAAAAAGTGAAAAATGGCATAGTATAGTATGTCCAAAAAGTCAAAAAAAGTCAAAAAGTCATAGTATAGTATGTCCAAAAAGTCAAAAAAAAAGTCATAGTATAGTATGTCGAAAAAATGGCATAGTATAGTATGTCCAAAAAGTCAAAAAAAATCATAGTATAGTATGTCCGAAAAAATCATAAAAAGTCATAGTATAGTATGTAGACAAAAGTCATAAAAAGTCATAGTATAGTATGTAGAAAAATCATGAAAAGTCATAGTATAGTATGTCGAAAAAAGTCAAAAAGTCATAGTATAGTAGGTCGAAAAAAGTTTAAAAAAAGTCATAAAAAGTCATAGTATAGTATGTCCAAAAAGTCAAAAAAAGTCATAGTATAGTATGTCCAAAAAGTCAAAAAAAAGTCATAGTGTAGTATGTCCAAAAAGTAAAAAAGTCATAGTATAGTATGTCAAAAAAAGTAAAAAAATCATAGTATAGTATGTAGACAAAAGTCATAAAAAGTCATAGTATAGTATGTCCAAAAAGTCATAAAAAGTCATAGTATAGTATGTCCAAGAAGTTGAAAAAAGTCATAGTATAGTACGTCGAATAAAGTAAAAAAAATCATAGTATAGTATGTCGAAAAAAGTCAAAAAAAGTCTATAAAAAGTCATAGTATAGTATGTCCAAAAAGTCAAAAAAAATCATAGTATAGTATGTCCAAAAATCATAAAAAGTCATAGTGTAGTATGTCGAAAAAGTAAAAAAATCATAGTATAGTATGTAGACAAAAGTCATAAAAAGTCATAGTATAGTATGTAGACAAAAGTCATAAAAAGTCATAGTATAGTATGTCGAAAAAAGTCAAAAAGTCATAGTATAGTAGGTCGAAAAAAGTTAAAAAAAAGTCATAAAAAGTCATAGTATAGTATGTCCAAAAAGTCAAAAAAAATCATAGTATAGTATGTCGAAAAATCATAAAAAGTCATAGTATAGTATGTCGAAAAAGTAAAAAAATCATAGTATAGTATGTCAAAAAAAGTGAAAAAATCATAGTATAGTATGTAGACAAAAGTCATAAAAAGTCATAGTGTAGTATGTCGAAAAAGTTGAAAAAAGTCATAGTATAGTATGTCGAAAAAGTAAAAAAGTCATAGTATAGTATGTCGAAAAAAGTCAAAAAGTCATAGTATAGTAGGTCGAAAAAAGTTAAAAAAAAGTCATAAAAAGTCATAGTATAGTATGTCCAAAAAGTCAAAAAAAGTCATAGTATAGTATGTCCAAAAAGTCAAAAAGTCATAGTATAGTATGTCGAAAAAAGTCAAAAAGTCATAGTATAGTAGGTCGAAAAAAGTTAAAAAAAGTCATAAAAAGTCATAGTATAGTATGTCCAAAAAGTCAAAAAAAGTCATAATATAGTATGTCCAAAAAGTCAAAAAGTCATAGTATAGTATGTCGAAAAAGTAAAAAAATCATAGTATAGTATGTCAAAAAAAGTAAAAAAATCATAGTATAGTATGTAGACAAAAGTCATAAAAAGTCATAGTATAGTATGTCGAAAAATCATGAAAAGTCATAGTATAGTATGTCGAAAAAGTAAAAAAGTCATAGTATAGTATTTCGAAAAAGTAAAAAAGTATTAGTATAGTATGTAGACAAAAGTAAAAAAAAAAGTCATAGTATAGTATGTCGAAAAAGTCAAAAAAAGTCATAGTATAGTATGTCGAAAAAGTTGAAAAAAGTCATAGTATAATACGTCGAATAAAGTAAAGAAATCATAGTATAGTATGTTGAAAAAAGTCAAAAAGTCATAGTATAGTATGTAGACAAAAGTCAAAAAAAAGTCATAGTATAGTATGTAGACAAAAGTCATAAAACGTTTTAATATAGTATGTCGAAAAAAGTAAAAAAGTCATAGTATAGTATGTCCAAAAAGTCAAAAAAAGTCATAGTATAGTATGTCCAAAAAGTCATAGTATAGTATGTCGAAAAAAGTCAAAAAAAGTCATAAAAAGTCATAGTATAGTATGTCCAACAAGTCAAAAAAAGTCATAGTATAGTATGTCGAAAAATCAGTAAAGAAATCATAGTGTAGTATGTCAAAAAAAGTGAAAAAATCATAGTATAGTATGTAGACAAAAGTCATAAAAAGTCATAGTATAGTATGTCGAAAAATCATGAAAAGTCATAGTATAGTACGTCCATCCATCTTCATCCGCTTATCCGAGGGCGGGTCGCGGGGGTAGCAGCTCCAGCAGGGGACCCCAAACTTCCCTTTCCCGGGCCACATTAACCAGCTCCGACTGGGGGATCCCGAGGCGTTCCCAGGCCAGGTTGGAGATATAATCCCTCCACCTAGTCCTGGGTCTCCCCCGAGGCCTCCTCCCAGCTGGACGTGCCTGGAACACCTCCCTAGGGAGGCGCCCAAGGGGCATCCTTACCAGATACCTGAACCACCTCAACTATATAGTATATATACTATAGTAAGTATAGTATAGTAAGTCGAAAAAAGTAAAAAAGTCATAGTATAGTATGTCGAAAAAGTAAAAAAGTCATAGTATAGTATGTAGACAAAAGTAAAAAAAAAAGTCATAGTATAGTATGTCCAAAAAGTAAAAAAAAAGTCATAGTATAGTATGTCGAAAAAGTTGAAAAAAGTCATAGTATAGTATGTCGAAAAAAGTAAAAAAATCATAGTATAGTATGTCCAAAAAGTCACAATATAGTATGTCCAAAAAGTCAAAAAAAGTCATAGTATAGTATGTCCAAAAAGTCAAAAAAAAGTCATAGTATAGTATGTCGAAAAAGTTTAAAAAAGTCATAGTATAGTATGTCGAAAAAAGTAAAAAAATCATAGTATAGTATGTCGAAAAATTATAAAAAGTCATAGTATAGTATGTCGAAAAATTATAAAAAGTCATAGTATAGTACGTCGGAAAAAGTGAAAAAGTCATAGTATAGTATGTCGAAAAAGTAAAAAAGTCATAGTATAGTATGTAGACAAAAGTCATAAAAAGTCATAGTATAGTGTGTCGAAAAAGTAAAAAAGTCATAGTATAGTATGTCAAAAAAAGTAAAAAAAAAGTCATAAAAAGTCATAGTATAGTATGTCCAAAAAGTCAAAAAGTCATAGTATAGTATTTCGAAAAAGTTGAAAAAAGTCATAGTATAGTATGTCGAAAAAAGTCAAAAAAAGTCATTAAAAAGTCATAGTATAGTATGTCCAAAAAGTCAAAAAAAGTCATAGTATAGTATGTAGACAAAAGTCATAAAAAGTCATAGTATAGTATGTAGACAAAAGTCATAAAAGTTTTTATATAGTATGTCGAAAAAGTGAAAAAGTCATAGTACAGTATGTCAAAAAAAGTCAAAAAGTCATAGTATAGTATGTCGAAAAAAGTAAAAAAAAAGTCATAAAAAGTCATAGTATAGTATGTCCAAAAAGTCAAAAAAAGTCATAGTATAGTATGTCCAAAAAGTCATAGTATAGTATGTCGAAAAAAGTCAAAAAAAGTCATAAAAAGTCATAGTATAGTATGTCCAAAAAGTCAAAAAAAGTCATAGTATAGTATGTCCAAAAAGTCATAGTATAGTATGTCGAAAAAAGTCAAAAAAAGTCATTAAAAAGTCATAGTATAGTATGTCCAAAAAGTCAAAAAATCATAGTATAGTATGTCGAAAAAAGGCATAGTATAGTATGTCGAAAAATCATAAAAAGTCATAGTATAGTATGTCGAAAAAGTAAAAAAATCATAGTATAGTATGTTGAAAAAGTCAACAAAAGTCATAGTATAGTATGTAGACAAAAGTCATAAAAAGTCATAGTATAGTAGGTCGAAAAAGTGAAAAAAGTCATAGTATAGTATGTCGAAAAAAAGTAAAAAAAAGTCATAGTATAGTATGTCAAAAAGTCAAAAAAAAAGTCATAGTATAGCATGTCAAAAAAAGGTCAAAGTATAGTATGTCGAAAAAAATTCATAGTATAGTATGTCGAAAAAAAGTAAAAAAAATCATAGTATAGTATGTTGAAAAAGTCAACAAAAGTCATAGTATAGTATGTAGACAAAAGTCATAAAAAGTCATAGTATAGTAGGTCGAAAAAGTGAAAAAGTCATAGTACAGTATGTCGAAAAAAGTAAAAAAGTCATAGTATAGTATGTCCAAAAAGTCATAGTATAGTATGTCGAAAAAAAAGTCAAAAAAAAGTCATAAAAAAGTCATAGTATAGTATGTCCAAAAAAGTCAAAAAAAAGTCATAGTATAGTATGTCCAAAAAAAGTCATAGTATAGTATGTCGAAAAAAGTCAAAAAAAGTCATAAAAAGTCATAGTATAGTATGTCCAACAAGTCAAAAAAAAATCATAGTATAGTATGTCGAAAAAGTGAAAAAGTCATAGTACAGTATGTCGAAAAAAAGTAAAAAAGTCATAGTATAGTATGTCCAACAAGTCAAAAAAAAATCATAGTATAGTATGTCCAAAAAGTGAAAAAGTCATAGTATAGTATGTCGAAAAAGTGAAAAAGTCATAGTACAGTATGTCGAAAAAAAGTAAAAAAAGTCATAGTATAGTATGTCCAAAAAGTCAAAAAAATGTCATAGTATAGTATGTCGAAAAAAAAGTCAAAAAAAAGTCATAAAAAGTCATAGTATAGTATGTCCAAAAAAGTCAAAAAAAAGTCATAGTATAGTATGTCCAACAAAAGTCAAAAAAAAATCATAGTATAGTATGTCGAAAAAAGGCATAGTATAGTATGTCGAAAAAGTAAAAGAAATCATAGTATAGTATGTCAAAAAAAGTGAAAAAATCATAGTATAGTATGTAGACAAAAGTCATAAAACGTCATAGTATAGTATGTCGAAAAATCATGAAAAGTCATAGTATAGTATGTCCATCCATCCATCCATCTTCATCCGCTTATCCGGGGTCGGGTCGCGGGGGTAGCAGCTCCAGCAGGGGACCCCAAACTTCCCTTTCCCGAGCCACATTAACCAGCTCCGACTGGGGGATCCCGAGGCGTTCCCAGGCCAGGTTGGAGATATAATCCCTCCACCTAGTCCTGGGTCTCCCCCGAGGCCTCCTCCCAGCTGGACGTGCCTGGAACACCTCCCTAGGGAGGCGCCCAAGGGGCATCCTTACCAGATACCTGAACCACCTCAACTATATAGTATATATACTATAGTAAGTATAGTATAGTAAGTCGAAAAAAGTAAAAAAGTCATAGTATAGTATGTCGAAAAAGTAAAAAAGTCATAGTATAGTATGTAGACAAAAGTAAAAAAAAAAGTCATAGTATAGTATGTCGAAAAAGTTGAAAAAAGTCATAGTATAGTATGTCGAAAAAAGTAAAAAAATCATAGTATAGTATGTCCAAAAAGTCACAATATAGTATGTCCAAAAAGTCAAAAAAAGTCATAGTATAGTATGTCCAAAAAGTCAAAAAAAATGTCATAGTATAGTATGTCGATAAAAGTCATAGTATAGTATGTCGAAAAAAGTTGAAAAAAGTCATAGTATAGTATGTCGAAAAAGTTCAAAAAAGTCATAGTATAGTATGTCAAAAAATTATAAAAAGTCATAGTATAGTACGTCGAAAAAAGTAAAAAAGTCATAGTATAGTATGTCGAAAAAGTAAAAAAGTCATAGTATAGTATGTAGACAAAAGTCATAAAAAGTCATAGTATAGTATGTCGAAAAAAGTCAAAAAGTCATAGTATAGTATGTCAAAAAAAGTAAAAAAAAGTCATAAAAAGTCATAGTATAGTATGTCCAAAAAGTCAAAAAAAGTCATAGTATAGTATGTCCAAAAAGTCAAAAAAAAGTCATAGTATAGTATGTCGAAAAAAGTCACAAAAAGTTATAAAAAGTCATAGTATAGTATGTCGAAAAAAGTAAAAAAATCATAGTATAGTATGTCGAAAAATTATAAAAAGTCATAGTATAGTACGTCGAAAAAAGTAAAAAAGTCATAGTATAGTATGTCGACAAAAAGTCAAAAAAAGTCATAGTATAGTATGTCGAAAAAAAAGTCATAGTATAGTATGTCAGACAAAAAGTCATAAAAAGTCATAGTATAGTATGTCGAAAAAGTGAAAAAGTCATAGTATAGTATGTAGACAAAAGTCATAAAAAGTCATAGTATAGTGTGTCGAAAAAGTAAAAAAGTCATAGTATAGTATGTAGACAAAGGTCATAAAAAGTTTTTATATAGTATGTCGAAAAAGTGAAAAAGTCATAGTATAGTATGTAGACAAAAGTCATAAAAAGTCATAGTATAGTGTGTCCAAAAAGTCATAGTATAGTATGTCGAAAAAAGTAAAAAAAAAGTCATAAAAAGTCATAGTATAGTATGTCCAAAAAGTAAAAAAAAAGTCATAGTATAGTATGTCCAAAAAGTCATAGTATAGTATGTAGACAAAAGTCATAAAAAGTCATTGTATAGTATGTCGAAATGTTCAAAAATCCTATGAAAAATCGAGGAAGGGATGAAGTGACCCTGCCCGGAGGAAGCCCGGGGCCCCCGTCTGGAGCCAGGCCCAGATGGAGGGCTCGTCAGCGAGCGTCTGGTGGCCGGGTTTGCCACGGAGCCCGGCCGGGCACAGCCCGAAAAAGCTACGTGGCGGACATCCCTCCATCCCATGGGCCCACCACCTGTGGGAGGAACCGCTGGGGTCGGGTGCGCTGCCACATGGGTGGCAGTGAAGGTCAGGGGCCTCGACGGACCAGACCCGGGCAGCAGAGGCTGGCTCTGGGGACGTGGAATGTCACCTCTCTGTGGGGGAAGGAGCCGGAACTTGTGCGGGAGGTGGAGCGCTACCGGTTAGATCTGGTGGGGCTTACCTCTACGCACAGTCTTGGTTCTGGAACCATACTCCTGGATAGGGGTTGGACTCTTTTCTTCTCCGGAGTTGCCCAGGGTGTGAGGCGCCAGGGCGGGTGTGGGGATACTCACAAGCCCCCGGCTGAGCGCCGCTACGTTGGAGTTTAACCCGGTGGGACGAGAGGAGTCGCCTCCCTACGCCTGCGGGTTGTGGGGGAAAACTCTGACTGTTGTTTGTGCATATGCACCAAACAAGAGTTCAGAGTATTCGGCCTTCTTGGAGACCTTGAGTGGAGTCCTGCATGGGGGCTCCAGTCGGGGGACTCCATAGTTCTGCTGGGGGGACTTCAACGCGCACGTGGGTAATGATGGAGACACATGGAGAGCGTGATTGGGAGGAACGGCCTCCCTGATCCTAAACCAGAGTGGTTGTTTGTTGTTGGACTTCTGTGCTAGTCATGGATTGTCTATAACGAACACCATGTTCGAACATAGGGATGCTCATAAGTGTACTTGGTACCAGAGCACCCTAGGCCAAAGGTCAATGATCGATTTTATAATCGTTTCATCTGATCTGAGGCCGTATGTTTTGGACACTCGGGTGAAGAGAGGGCGGAGCTGTCAACCGATCACCATCTGGTGGTGAGTTGGGTCAGGGGGTGGGGGAAGACTCTGGACAGACCTGGTAAGCCCAAGCGGGTAGTGCGGGTAAAGTGGGAACGTCTGGAGGAGGCCCCTGTCCGACAGACTTTCAACTCACACCTCCGGCGGAGCTTTTCGTGCATCCCTGTGGAGGCTGGGGGGCATTGAACCCGAGTGGACAATGTTCAAAGTTTCCATTGCTGAAGCTGCGGTGAGGAGCTGTGGTCTTAGGGTCTTAGGTGCCTCAAGGGGCGGTAACCCACGAACACCGTGGTGGACACCGGTGGTCAGGGAAGCCGTCCGACTGAAGAAGGAGTCTTTCCGGGATATGTTATCCCAGAGCGACTCCGGAGGCAGTTGCAAGGTACCGAAGGGCCCGAAGGGCTGCAGCCTCTGCCGTGAAAGAGGCAAAGCAGCGTGTGTGGGAGAAGTTCGGAGAAGACATGGAGAAGGACTTTCGGTCGGCACCAAGGTGCTTCTGGAAAACCGTTCGCCACCTCAGGAGGGGGAGCGGGGAACCATCCAAGCTGTGTACAGTAAGGATGGGGACGCTGTTGACCTCAACTGAGGAGGTAATAGAGGCGGTGGAAGGAGCACTTTGAGGAACTCCTAAATCCGACTATCGCCCTCTATGGTAGAGGCAGAGCTGGAGGATGAGGGGGATTGGCATCAATTTCCCTGGTGGAGGTTGCTGAGGTAGTTAAACAACTCCACAGTGGCAAAGCCCCAGGAATTGATGAGATCCGTCCAGAAATGCTTAAAGCTCTGGGTGTGGAGGGGTTGTCTTGGTTGACACGCCTCTTCAACATTGCGTGGAAGTCTGGGACGGTGCCTAAGGAGTGGCAGACCGGGGTGGTGGTTCCCCTTTTTTAAAAGGGGGACCAGAGGGTGTGTGCCAATTACAGGGGTATCACACTTCTCAGCCTCCCCGGTAAAGTCTACTCCAAGGTGCTGGAAAGGAGGGTTCGGTCGATAGTCGAATCTCAGGTTGAAGAGGAACAATGCGGATTCCGTCCTGGTCGTGGAACAACGGACCAGATCTTTACTCTCGCAAGGATCCTGGAGGGAGCTTGGGAGTATGCCCAACCGGTCTACATGTGTTTTGTGGATCTGGAGAAGGCGTATGACCGGGTGCCCCGGGAGATACTGTGGGAGGTGCTGCGGGAGTACGGGGTGAGGGGGTCCCTTCTCAGGGCCATCCAATCTCTGTACGACCAAAGCGAGAACTGTGTCCGGGTTCTCGGCAGTAAGTCGGACTCGTTTCAGGTGAGAGTTGGCCTCCGCCAGGGCTGCGCTGTCACCAGTCCTGTTTGTAGTATTTGTGGACAGGATATCGAGGCGTAGTCGGGGTGGAAAGGGGTTGCAGTTCGGTGGGCTGGGGATCTCATCGCTGCTTTTTGCAGATGATGTGGTCATGATGGCATCATCGGCCTGTGACCTTCAGCACTCACTGGATCGGATCGCAGCCGAGTGTGAAGCGGCTGGGATGAGGATCAGCACCTCTAAATCGGAGGCCATGGTTCTCAGCAGGAAACCGATGGAGTGCCTTCTCCAGGTAGGGAATGAGTCCTTACCCCAAGTGAAGGAGTTCAAGTACCTTGGGGTCTTGTTCGCGAGTGAGGGGACAATGGAGCGGGAGATAGGAGCCAGTTGAGGTGGTTCGGGCATCTGGTAAGGATGCCCCCTGGGCGCCTCCCTAGGGAGGTGTTCCAGGCACGTCCAGCTGGGAGGAGGCATCGGGGGAGACCCAGGACTAGGTGGAGGGATTATATCTCTAACCTGGCCTGGGAACGCCTCGGGATCCCCCAGTCGGAGCTGGTTAATGTGGCCCGGAAAAGGGAAGTTTGGGGTCCCCTGCTGGAGCTGCTACCCCCGCGACCCGACCCCGGATAAGCGGATGAAGATGGAAAAAGTCAAAAAAAGTCATAGTATAGTATGTCGAAAAAAGTCATAGTATAGTATGTCGAAAAAAGTAAAAAAGTCATAATATAGTAGTCGAAAAAAGTTAAAAAGTCATAGTATAGTATGTCAAAAAAGTTGAAAAAAGTCATAGTATAGTATGTCGAAAAAAGTAAAAAAATCATAGTATAGTATGTCCAAAAAGGCATACAAAGTCATAATATAGTATGTCGGAAAAAGTAAAAAAGTCATAGTATAGTACGTCGAATAAAGTAAAAAATTCATAGTATAGTATGTCGAAAAAAGGCATAAAAATCATAGTATAGTATGTCGAAAAAAGTAAAAAAATCATAGTATATATGTTGAAAAAAGTAAAAATATCATAGTATAGTATGTCAAAAAAAGTAAAAAAATTGTAGTATAGTATGTCGAAAAATCATAAAAAGTCATAGTACAGTATGTTGAAAAAGTAAAAATATCATAGTATAGTAAGTCGAAAAAAGTAAAAGAGTCATAGTATAGTATGTAGACAAAAGTCATAGTATAGTACGTCGAAAAAAGTAAAAAAATCATAGTATAGTATGTCCAAAAAGTCATAAAAAGTCATAGTATAGTATGTCGAAAAAAGTAAAAAAGTCATAATATAGTAGTCGAAAACAGGTAAAAAGTCATAGTATAGTATGTCCAAAAAGTCATAAAAAGTCATAGTATAGTATGTCGAAAAAAGGCATAAAAATCATAGTATAGTTTGTAGACAAAAGTCATAGTATAGTATGTCGAAAAAGTAAAAAAAGTCATAGTATAGTATGTAGACAAAAGTCATAAAAAGTCATAGTATTGTATGTCGAAAAAAGTCAAAAAAAATCATAGTATAGTATGTCCAAAAAGTCATAAAATGTCATAGTATTTTACGTCGAAAAAAGTAAAAAAGTCATAGTATAGTATGACGAAAAATCATAAAAAGTCATAGTATAGTATGTCGAAAAAAAAAAATCATAGTATAGTATGTCGAAAAATCATAAAAAGTCATAGTATAGTATGTCGAAAACTCATAGTATAGTATGTCGAAAAATCATAAAAAGTCATAGTATAGTATGTCGAAAAAGTAAAGAAATCGTAGTATAGTATGTCAAAAAAAGTCATAAAAAAGTCATAGTATAGTATGTCGAAAAATTATAAAAAGTCATAGTATAGTACGTCTAAAAAAGTCAAAAAGTCATAGTATAGTATGTCGAAAAAGTAAAAAAGTCATAGTATAGTATGTAGACAAGTCATAAAAAGTCATAGTATAGTATGTCGAAAAAAGTCAAAAAGTCATAGTATAGTATGTCGAAAAAAGTCAAAAAAAGTCATAGTATAGTATGTTCAAAAAGTCAAAAAGTCATAGTATAGTATGTAGACAAAAGTCATAAAAAGTCATAGTATAGTATGTCGAAAAAAGTAAAAAAATCGTAGTATAGTACGTCGAAAAATCATAAAAAGTCATAGTATAGTATGTCGAAAAAAGTCATAGTATAGTTTGTCGAAAAATCATAAAGTCATAGTATAGTTTGTCGAAAAAGTAAAAAAATCATAGTATAGTATGTCAAAAAAAGTAAAGAAATCGTAGTATAGTATGTCAAAAAAAGTCATAAAAAAGTCATAGTATAGTATGTCGAAAAATTATAAAAAGTCATAGTATAGTACGTCTAAAAAAGTCAAAAAGTCATAGTATAGTATGTCGAAAAAGTAAAAAAGTCATAGTATAGTATGTAGACAAGTCATAAAAAGTCATAGTATAGTATGTCGAAAAAAGTCAAAAAGTCATAGTATAGTATGTCGAAAAAAGTCAAAAAAAGTCATAGTATAGTATGTTCAAAAAGTCAAAAAGTCATAGTATAGTATGTAGACAAAAGTCATAAAAAGTCATAGTATAGTATGTCGAAAAAAGTAAAAACGTCATAGTATAGTATGTCGAAAAAAGTAAAAAAATCATAGTATAGTATGTCGAAAAAAGTCATAGTATAGTATGTCGAAAAATCATAAAGTCATAGTACAGTATGTTGAAAAAGTAAAAAAATCATAGTATAGTATGTCAAAAAAAGTAAAGAAATCGTAGTATAGTATGTCAAAAAAAAGTCATAGTATAGTATGTCCAAAAAATCAAAAAAAATCATAGTATAGTATGTCGAAAAAAGTAAAAAAATCATAGTATAGTATGTCGAAAAAAGTAAAAAAATCATAGTATGGTATGTCAAAAAAAGTCATAAAAAGTCATATAGTATGTCGAAAAATCATAAAAAGTCATAGTATAGTATGTCGAAAAAAGTATAAAAAGTCATAGTATAGTATGTCGAAAAAGTAAAAAAGTCATTGTATAGTATGTCGAAAAAAGTCATAGTATAGTGTGTCGAAAAAAGTCATAAAAAGTCATAGTATAGTATGTCAAAAAATTAAAAAAGTCATAGTATAGTATGTTGAAAAATCATAAAAAGTCATAGTATAGTACGCCGAAAAAAGTAAAAAAGTCATAGTATAGTACGTCGAAAAAAGTAAAAAAGTCATAGTATAGTATGTTGAAAAATCATAAAAAGTCATAGTATAGTACATCGAAAAAAGTAAAAGAGTCATAGTATAGTATGTAGACAAAAGTCATAGTATAGTATGTCGAAAAAAGTAAAAAAATCGTAGTGTAGTATGTCAAAAAAACTCATAAAAAGTCATAGTATAGTACGTCGAAAAAAGTAAAAAAATCATAGTATAGTATGTCGAAAAAAGTAAAAGAGTCATAGTATAGTATGTAGACAAAAGTCATAGTATAGTATGTCGAAAAAAATAAAAACGTCATAGTATAGTATGTCCAAAAAGTCATAAAAAGTCATAGTATAGTACGTCGAAAAAAGTAAAAAAGTCATAATATAGTAGTCGAAAAAAGGTAAAAAGTCATAGTATAGTATGTCAAAAAAGTTGAAAAAAGTCATAGTATAGTATGTCGAAAAAAGTAAAAAAGTCATAATATAGTAGTCGAAAAAAGGTAAAAAGTCATAGTATAGTATGTCCAAAAAGTCATAAAAAGTCATAGTATAGTTTGTAGACAAAAGTCATAGTATAGTATGTCGAAAAAGTAAAAAAAGTCATAGTATAGTATGTAGACAAAAGTCATAAAAAGTCATAGTATTGTATGTCGAAAAAAGTCAAAAAAAATCATAGTATAGTATGTCCAAAAAGTCATAAAATGTCATAGTATTTTACGTCGAAAAAAGTAAAAAAGTCATAGTATAGTATGTCGAAAAATCATAAAAAGTCATAGTATAGTTTGTCGAAAAAGTAAAAAAATCATAGTATAGTATGTCAAAAAAAGTAAAGAAATCGTAGTATAGTATGTCAAAAAAAGTCATAAAAAAGTCATAGTATAGTATGTCGAAAAAAGTCAAAAAAAGTCATAGTATAGTATGTTCAAAAAGTCAAAAAGTCATAGTATAGTATGTAGACAAAAGTCATAAAAAGTCATAGTATAGTATGTCGAAAAAAGTAAAAAAATCGTAGTATAGTACGTCGAAAAATCATAAAAAGTCATAGTATAGTATGTCGAAAAAAGTCATAGTATAGTATGTCGAAAAATCATAAAGTCATAGTACAGTATGTTGAAAAAGTAAAAAAATCATAGTATAGTATGTCCAAAAAAGTAAAGAAATCGTAGTATAGTATGTCAAAAAAAAGTCATAGTATAGTATGTCCAAAAAATCAAAAAAAATCATAATATAGTATGTCGAAAAAAGGCATAAAAAGTCATAGTATAGTATGTCGAAAAAGTAAAAAAATCATAGTATGGTATGTCAAAAAAAGTCATAAAAAGTCATATAGTATGTCGAAAAATCATAAAAAGTCATAGTATAGTATGTCGAAAAAATCATAAAAAAGTCATAGTATAGTACGTCGAAAAAGTAAAAAAGTCATAGTATAGTATGTCGAAAAAAGTCATAGTATAGTGTGTCGAAAAAAGTCATAATAGTATAGTATGTTGAAAAAATCATAAAAAGTCATAGTATAGTACGTCGAAAAAAGTAAAAAAGTCATAGTATAGTATGTCGAAAAATTAAAAAAGTCATAGTATAGTATGTCGACAAAAGTCATAAAAAGTCATAGTATAGTATGTCGAAAAAAGTCATAGTATAGTATGTCGAAAAAAGTCATAAAAAGTCATAGTATAGTACGTCGAAAAAAGTCATAAAAAGTCACAGTATAGTACGTCGAAAAAAGTAAAAAAGTCATAGTATAGTGTCGAAAAAGTAAAAAAGTCATAGTATAGTATGTAGACAAAAGTCATAAAAAGTCATAGTATAGTATGTCGAAAAAGTAAAAACGTCATAGTATAGTATGTCGAAAAAAGTAAAAAAGTCATAGTATAGTATGTCGAAAAAAATAAAAAAGTCATAGTATAGTATGTCGAAAAAGTTGAAAAAAGTCATAGTATAGTATGTCGAAAAAGTTGAAAAAAGTCATAGTATAGTATGTCGAAAAAAATAAAAACGTCATAGTATAGTATGTTGAAAAATTAAAAAAGTCATAGTATAGTATGTCGAAAAAACGTAAAAAGTCATAGTATAGTATGTCGAAAAAGTAAAAGTCATAGTATAGTATGTCGAAAAAAATAAAAAAGTCATAGTATAGTATGTCGAAAAAGTAAAAAAGTCATAGTATAGTATGTCGAAAAAAGTAAAAAAATCATAGTATAGTATGTCGAAAAAAGTCATAGTATAGTATGTCGAAAAGTCATAAAAAGTCATAGTATAGTATGTTGAAAAATCATGTTGAAAAATCATGTTGAAAAATCATGTTGAAAAATCATAAAAGTCATAGTATAGTATGTTGAAAAATCATAAAAAGTCATATTATAGTATGTCGAAAAAAGTAAAAAAGTCATAGTATAGTGTCGAAAAATTAAAAAAGTCATAGTATAGTATGTCGAAAAAAGTAAAAAAGTCATAGTATAGTATGTCGAAAAAAGTAAAAAAGTCATAGTATAGTATGTCGAAAAATCATAAAAAGTCATAGTATAGTATGTTGAAAACATCATAGTATAGTATGTCGAAAAATCATAAAAAGTCATAGTATAGTACGTCGAAAAATCATAAAAAGTCATAGTATAGTACGTCGAAAAAAGTAAAAAAGTCATAGTATAGTATGTCGAAAAAAATAAAAAAGTCATAGTATAGTATGTCGAAAAAGTTGAAAAAAGTCATAGTATAGTATGTCGAAAAAAAGTTGAAAAAAGTCATAGTATAGTATGTTGAAAAAATCATAAAAAGTCATAGTATAGTATGTCGAAAAAAGTAAAAAAGTCATAGTATAGTATGTTGAAAAATCATAAAAAGTCATAGTATAGTACGTCGAAAAAAATAAAAAAGTCATAGTATAGTATGTCGAAAAAGTAAAAAAGTCATAGTATAGTATGTAGAAAAAAGTCATAGTATAGTATGTCGAAAAAGTAAAAAAGTCATAGTATAGTATGTCGAAAAAAGGCATACAAAGTAATAGTATAGTATGTCGAAAAAAGTAAAAAAATCATAGTATAGTATGTCGAAAAAAGTAAAAAAATCATAGTATAGTATGTCGAAAAAAGCAAAAAATCATAGTATAGTATGTCAAAAAAAGGCACAAAAATCATAGTATAGTATGTCAAAAAAAGGCACAAAAATCATAGTATAGTATGTCGAAAAAAGTAAAAAAATCATAGTATAGTATGTCAAAAAAAGGCACAAAAATCATAGTATAGTATGTCAAAAAAAGGCACAAAAATCATAGTATAGTATGAAGAAAAAAGTAAAAAAATCATAGTATAGTATGTCGAAAAAAGTAAAAAATCATAGTATAGTATGAAGAAAAAAGTAAAAAAATCATAGTATAGTATGTCGAAAAAAGTAAAAAAATCATAGTATAGTATGTCAAAAAAAGGCACAAAAATCATAGTATAGTATGAAGAAAAAAGTAAAAAAATCATAGTATAGTATGTCGAAAAAAGTAAAAAAATCATAGTATAGTATGTCGAAAAAAGGCATAAAAATCATAGTATAGTATGTCGAAAAAAGGCATAAAAATCATAGTATAGTATGTCCAAAAAAGGCATAAAAAGTCATAGTATATTATGTCGAAAAAAGTCATAAAAAGTAATTCAATCAGGACAGACTCATTTGGAGTGAACAAATATTTATTAAAATGTGCACGGATGAAAAATAGTCTTTGGTGATGAGACCCATAGTGACGTCATCATGATGGAGGACCCCCCCCCCCCGATGGAGTCTAGACTCTAGTGGTGGTGGAGAATATGAAGAAGCTGAGCTCTGGAAGATGGATGGAAGAGGCTCGACCTGGCGCTGGAATGATGAACTGGAGGAGAAAGGGGGGGAGGTGGGAGGGGACAATGCACTGAAAGACAGCTGACCACAACGGAGAGGAGAGCATGTTTAAATGTTGACAGCATGGATATGAGAAGTGGCTGAAAAGTCATAAAAGTCATAGTATAGTATGTCGAAAAAAGTAAAAAAGTCACAGTATAGTACGTAGACAAAAGTCATAGTAAAGTATGTCGAAAAAAGTAAAAAAGTCACAGTATAGTACGTAGACAAAAGTCATAGTAAAGTATGTAGATAAAAGTCATAGTATAGTATGTCGAAAAAGTAAAAAGTCATAGTATAGTATGTAGACAAAAGTCACAGTATGTAGACAAAAGTCACAGTATAGTATGTAGACAAAAGTAAAAAAGTCATAGTATAGTATGTCGAAAAAAGTAAAAAAAGTCACAGTATAGTATGTAGACAAAAGCCACAGTATAGTATGTAGACAAAAGTAAAAAAGTCATAGTATAGTATGTCGAAAAAAGTAAAAAAGCCACAGTATAGTATGTAGACAAAAGCCACAGTATAGTATGTAGACAAAAGCCACAGTATAGTATGTAGACAAAAGCCACAGTATAGTATGTAGACAAAAGCCACAGTATAGTATGTAGACAAAAGTCACAGTATAGTATGTCGAAAAAGTACAAAAAGTCATAGTATAGTATGTCAAAAAAAGTAAAAAAGTCACAGTATAGTATGTAGACAAAAGTCACAGTATAGTATGTAGACAAAAGTCACAGTATAGTATGTAGACAAAAGCCATAGTATAGTATGTAGACAAAAGTCACAGTATAGTATGTACATGAACACAATAACACAAACACTTTCTTATATAATACAGATTTTCTTTTATTGAGTTTTCATATACAATATAATATATATTTATATATTTATAGAGTGTAGATGAATTGTTTCTGCTAAAAACTAAAAAGTCATTCTGCGTCATTTTTACAGCCATGAGATCGTCGGGAGGGAATGAACACTTTGAATATAGAGTTTTTATTTTACAGTTGCATAAAAATACATCATCTCATCTGCCTTATGAAGAGAGATTGTCCAAAAACAAGCAAGAAAAAAAGAACAGAAAGAAAAACATATTTACAGTTTGAAAAAACACTTGTGTGAATGTTTTCATAGATGTGCTTTTACTTCCCTTTTCATCATGTCCATTACAACTCGAGCAGCCCTTATTTTTCGTTTTTTTTAAAGTCGTATCTCACTCTGGCGTCATTTTTCAGCACTTTAAAAGGACAATACCTGGCGCAAAATGAACCCAGGGGTTAATAACGTATGTGTACCGAGTGAACCGTTCTCTGGGATCTGTTTTCATGCTAATCTAATGCGTCTCTAGCTTTAAACAAGCTAACGTAAACCGCTGATTAGCTGCTAACGCTAGCCTTCGGGGCAGATGGTAAATCTCTATTTTATACCACTAACAAGACTCAAAATATCACCACACTTCCACGGTAGCATGATGAGGGTTGTTAAATAAAAGAATGAAAAAGTCATAGTATAGTATGTCGAAAAGTCATAAAAAGTCATAGTATAGTATGTCGAAAAGTCAAAAAAGTCATAGTATAGTATGTCCAAAAAAGTCATAAAAAGTCATAGTATAGTATGTCGAAAAAAAGTCAAAAAAGTCATAGTATAGTATGTCGAAAAAAGTCATAAAAGTCATAGTATAGTATGTCCGAAAAAAAGTCAAAAAAGTCATAGTATAGTATGTCAAAAAAGTCAAAAAAGTCATAGTATAGTATGTCCAAAAAGTCAAAAAAGTCATAGTATAGTATGTCCAAAAAGTCATAGTATAGTATGTCCAAAAAGTCAAAAAAGTCATAGTATAGTATGTCAAAAAAGTCAAAAAAGTCATAAAAAGTCATAGTATAGTATGTCCAAAAAGTCCAAAAAGTCAAAAAAGTCATAGTATAGTGTGTCCAAAAAGTCAAAAAAGTCATAGTATAGTATGTCCAAAAAGTCCAAAAAATAAAAAGTCATAGTATAGTATGTCGAAAAGTCCAAAAAGTCAAAAAAGTCATAGTATAGTATGTCGAAAAAAGTCATAAAGTCAGGAGCATAATGAGAGTCCCTACATGTAAACCGAAGTATTGAGAACTACACGCTAGCTGCACGCTACACGCTAGCTGCACGCTACACGCTAGCTGCACGCTACACGCTAGCTACACGCTACACACTAGCTGCGTGGCGTTTTCTATGTCTTTAACACCAGAAACGTGTCTGACGCGCTGCTGCTGCTGCTAGCCTAGCACACTGATAAAATGAAATACCATATTGTTTATGTTTAACAATAAATATAGACTGATCTGATTACAGCAAAGACAACATCGGCAGTATTGACGGCAAAATAGGCTCCAGAATATTTCATATATCAAAACCTCGAGACTTTCAAACATCAACATGTCCTTTATTAAATGCATGTGTGTCAAAATAACATTAGCATCTTTTCGTGTTATATTTTGCCTGGAAACGCTTCCAACACGCTTGCGTGTCGCGTGAAAAATAGGCGTCGGTTCCATTTCTAGCACGCACGCGTTGTTGGCGCGGCGTGCATGTCACGCAGGCAGCGTGCACGCTCCAACCTGTTACCATGGGAGCCGAAATAATAACAAAGCTAGCGTTAGCAGCTAACCAGCGGTTTGCAGTAGCTTGTTTCAAGCTAGAGACGATTAGCATGAAAACAGATCCCAGAGAGCGTATTAATCTCTAGGTTCATTTTGCACCGGACTTGTCCTTTAATGATTTTGGACCCGAAAATGAAGCTGGAGTTTTTTGGCTTTTTTTGGCTTTTCTGCGCTGTTCTGTTGCTCTTGTCCTCCAGGGTCAACATTGAAAATGGCCTTTTTTTCGACGTTTTTGCTGGAATTTTTCAATGTTTCTGTCACATTTATGGACTTTTTGTTTTACTACCACTAGTATATACACCCCTCTCATAATTGTCTCGCAAATAAATAAGGCTAGAGCCAGTAGCCGCTTAGCTTAGCTTAGCATAGCATAGCATAAAGACTGAAAAACAGGGAGTGGACTCCTTAGAGCATTCTGACTTCATAATGTATTAAACTGTTTGACTGTTTAAAAGCCTTCTAGGGCAACAGCTGTGAATGCTGTCCATTTGAGATTTGATGTCCTAGCATCTGTGCCTATAAATAAAAAAATAAACCGCCAAAATCATATCATAATTAATCATTTTATACATTTTCTTTCTTTGGTTTTCTTACGATCACGACAAAATGATCCCGTCGCTCAACATTTCGTAACAATCTTATAATATATATATACACACACAGTGTTTTCCCAGGGTTTATCGAAGTGTAGGTGCATATTTGGGGGAGGGGTTTAGGGGTCTTTACTCAAAATAATGTGATGTTCTTCAATAAAAGATGATATTCAACATCATTTTGGACCGTTATCACCATATCTGTGTCTGAAACGTTGGAAAACCTGGAGCAGATGATAACTAACACTCAACTCAACAAGCTTGAAGACAAACTGCTAAAAAAGTCCAACTACAATCATTAGATCTGACAAGTCTTTTAGTTAGTTTGATGCATTTTTCTGTTTTCTCTTTTTCTCAGCTTTTAAGCAAATGTTTCTCGCTGTTTATGGCGCTTTTCCGCACTGTTTTTTGAGCTCTTTTTCTCAGTTGTTTTTAGCGATTTCTCGCCGTTTATGGCGCTTTTTCTTGCCGTTTTTATCCGCTGTTTTGGCGCTCTTTTTGCTGTTTATGGCGTTTTTTCTTGATATTTTTTATCCGCTGTTTGGCGCTCTTTTTTGCTGTTTTTGGAGCTTTTTCTCGCTGGTTTTTCCTGCTGTTTTGGCGCTTTTTCTAGCAGTCTTTTTCACTGGTTTTCAGCGAAGTTTTTTTCTCACTGTTTTGGTGCTTTTTTTGCCACATTTCACATTCATTCAGCTTAAGTGCTGCACCTAAGACTTATAATGGCAAATATATTTCTAAGCAAACTTTTACATCGAGATCATGACATTCTTTGTGAGAAAACAAAACGTTTTTAAGAGCTCCTTCTTGACTTTGAGGGTAGAAGAAAAAGCCAAGAAATGGCCCCTTGAGTAAAGATTTCCCCAAAGATTTCAAACATATCTTATGGCCCTAATCTAAGTATTAAGTTTGACTTAAGACCGTAAGATAGCTACGAACTTTGGCTCTGTGACAAACTAAATACTGTTGAGTCTGGTCAGAACTAAACGGTGCGACGCAGAGGAGCTACGGGTCGCAGGAAGGGTCAGTTTCGGTGCTGAGAAATGGCTGCGTTTTCTCCAGAGTGAAATACGGCTTTAATACTGAAACGTTGACCGGCTACTCGTCTTAGTGACGACAAACAGAAAAAACACAAACGGAAAAGAAAGGGCACTTCAATTACCTAAAGTATCAAAAACGTGAGATCGTCCAGATCCTGGCGGTCCTTCGACCCCCAGACAATCAGCTGCTGAAGATGTATGAAAATATATTTTAGAGGGGAAGTCGCTTGTTTGAGAACGTGTCAACAAGGCCCAAACCATCTCAGTTTATTATCAGTTAAAAGAGATACAACTCCAGCGAGACGGGAGGGTTGGGGTGAGAGTGGATCGTTATCACGGGCGTAGCTTTTGGGGGGAGAGCTCCAGGGAGGGACCGGGACATGTCGGCATGTATCGAGAAAAGCGACAAAGACACCGAAAATATTGTAGACAAAAAAACATGAAAAAAGAGACTAAAACATTGGGGTAAAACCTGAAAAAAATATGACAAAAACGTTGAAAAAGAAAGAGACAAATACATCGGAAAAATTGTAGGAAAAAAAGGTGACAAATGTCAGAAAAGGCCCGAAAAATTTGGGGGAAAAGTGCCATAAACGTCACAAAAAAAAGCTTCAAAAAAGGGCGACAAAAACTCTGAAAAGCAACAAAAAGGTCAACAAAAGAAACTCCACAAAAGGCGACAAAACCGCCGAAAAAAGTCCCAAAAAAGAGCCTAGGATGGGGTTGTAACTTACGCCTATGACTGTTACTTAAAGGTGCTCTAAGCGATGTTGGGTGACGTCACTTCTTGTTGACGTTCGAGGTATTTTCAAACAAAACGAGGCTAGCTCGCCCCTCCTTCCTCCTCATCCCATCCCCTCCCCCTCCCTTCCTCGCACTAACCCCCCCCCCAAAATCCTAAAAGCGTTGGTTATTGGCTGGAACTCTGTTATGTTTGGTGGTGCAGGTTGGCGCAGTTTGTTTTTGTTGCCATTTGTGGAGCCTGGGCTGTCTACAGAGACCACGTTTTTTTACAGTGTGTTCAGAGGGACAGACAGCTAGCAGATAGTGAGATGTTTTTTTACAGTGTGTTCAGGGGACAGACAGCTAGCAGATAATGAGGAGATGTTTTTTACCGTGTGTTCAGGGGACAGGCAGCTAACAGATAGTGAGATGTTTTTTACAGTGTGTTCAGGGGCCAGGCAGCTAGCAGATAGGGAGATATTTTTTACAGTGTGTTCAGGGGACAGGCAGCTAGCAGATAATGAGGAGATGTTTTTTACAGTGTGTTCAGGGGCCAGGCAGCTAGCAGATAGGGAGATATTTTTTACAGTGTGTTCAGGGGACAGGCAGCTAGCAGATAGTGAGGAGATGTTTTTATAGTGTGTTCAGGGGCCAGGCAGCTAGCAGATAGTGAGATATTTTTTACAGTGTGTTCAGGGGACAGGCAGCTAGCAGATAGGGAGATATTTTTTATAGTGTGTTCAGGGGCCAGGCAGCTAGCAGATAGTGAGATATTTTTTACAGTGTGTTCAGGGGACAGGCAGCTAGCAGATAGTGAGATATTTGCTGTACGTGACAAAAAATGTTGTAGCCTAACAAACGCGTGACATCGCTTAGAGCACCTTTAAAGTGATAAGAGTTTGACGTATAACAGGGATGAAGAAAACCTCGAATAATCACACTGGAGGACGTAGGTTACATTAAAAGACAAATATAATTGGACTTACAACGATTTGAGCCTTGAGACTTCCGGGAGTCGACGGGACGCTTAAAAACATTTACAGGACAGGAAAACCAAGACAGGGAAACTCTGCGAGGACATAAAGGAGAGCAGGACGAGACACAAACACATTCATGAATACTGAACACGTTTGTTCTCATATTACAGCCACCGTAAGACTGTCTTCTTACAAATCTGTCTCATTTTGTTGAAGCATTTTTTGGCTTAAAAACATTCTTTGAAAGCAGAAATGTTGTAAGTGAATCACATTTTGATCCAGCTACACACAGACAGTTCCTGTCTTCATGTTTTACTTGTCAACAGTACGATGGGATGATGGGCGAGACAAACAGGAAATGATCTTAAAGCTACAGTTTGTGTCTGTACAGCTAAATTAATTTGGCAGCGGTGTTGTTGTCTCTGAGAAAAGTCCGTCCTGCTTCGCGCCAAAGACAGAACAAACGTTTTTAAAGCTTGTCTAAATTAAATCTCACACACACACACACACACACACACGCAGACACACAGACACACAGACACACACACACACAGACACAAACGCAGACGCACACACAGACACACAGACACACACAAACGCAGACGCACACTCAGACGCGCACACACACAGACACACACACACACACACACATACGCACACACACAGACGCACACACACAGACACACAGAAACGCAGACGCACACTCAGACGCACACACACAGACCACACACACACACACACACACAGAGACCACACACACACACACACACACAAACGCAGACACACACACACACAAACACACACACACACACACACACACGCAGAGGACACACAAATGCAGACACACACACACACACAGGACACACAAACACACACACACGCAGCACACACACACACACACACACACACACACGCAGAGGACACACAAATGCAGACACACACACACACACACACACAGGACACACAAACACACACACACGCAGACACACACACACACACACACACAGGACACACAAACACGCAGACACACACACACACACACACACACAGGACACACAAACACACACACACACACACACACACACACACACACACACAGGACACACAAACACACACACACGCAGACACACACACACACACACAGGACACACAGACACACACACACACACACACACACACACACACAGAGGACACACAAATGCAGACACACACACACACACACACACACACACACACAGGACACACAAACACACACACACAGACACACACACACACACACACACACACACAGGACACACAAACACACACACACGCAGACACACACACACACACACACACGCAGACACACACAGACACACACACACAGCAGCCTTTTTTTTGGGAGGGGGTACTAACCGTGCGATAACACGTGTACGTGAAAACAGTGTGTGTGACATTTTTCGATCTTTTCGTGCACATTCGTAAAAATATAAAACTGTAATTCATCTTCTCTCAAAGTAAAAAACTGTTTCGGTATTGACACCAAAACGCAGTGACCCCGAACCCGAACGCAGGTATCTTATCGGCAGCAGTGTCAAATAAGTGGAAATGATTACCAGCCCCAAATGAACCCCAAACACAACGTGAATATGTTCCGTTTCTAAAACGTTTTTGATTGGACGTTTTAGAGCTAAACGGAGCACGACAACGGGAACTACCTTACACTTTGATCACTTCCTCCGAAACAGGATGGACTCTCAGAGACGCTAACAAGTCAAGAAATAAAGCACGAAAAAAAAACCCCCATAAAAAAGCAGCAAAAACTTCTCAGCATTTCTCACAACGAAGATTAAAGTGGTCTAACTAGAACTGTGCAAAGTCATGACAATGGAAAATATAACGTCAAATCAAAAAGGAAGATTTTGGAAACATTTCTTTTGTTGTTGTTGGAGCAGCTGAATGAGCAGCGACACTTCTATATAAAAACAGCTTATGGAGACTTTATGTACAAACATATCTCACAGGTTACAGGTGATTATAAAAGACCAGGATGTTCTCAGAAAGAAAGAAAGAAAGAGAGAGAGAGAGCTTCCCGTCCGTGTGCAAAAGTAAAATGTCTCAGATGTGATGTTTTAAAATAGACACACGTGAGGAACATAACAACCTCCTCTGAAATATGACATAAAAATAAAATGGAAGAAAGAAAGGCCATCTAACTGTTTCCCGTGGTCATGTGATTGGTACGCTACAAACAATTGTTGGTAGTTATATCATATCAACGTGTTGGATAAGTGTCTGAATGTCTGATTCTCTAGGACCTCTCTGATGAGGGTTATAGAGAGAGAAACAGAAAGGCTGCTGCGTGGAGAAAAGTGGCCCAGGGACGTTGACATGTCAGGTCTGTTAAAGGTGATATAAGTGGTATAACGTCAATAGTTCGATGTCTGTTGCTAGCTTACCAATTAGCATTAGCAGGTTTGTTTACCAGTACGATAGCAACGCTAACTTCCGCTGGAATTGTCCGTAACCTGTCGCAAGAGTTACATTTTTTGAACCCATTCGGATGACCAACTGACACCAATAGTTTCGCACCGCTCTCGTTCGGACCCATTCGCAACGCGGTCTGCGTATATCTCCACAGGAAATGAATGACTTCCGGTCGTTTCGAAGCCGTATCGGGCGCGGATTTCAACTGCCAATGGGAAGGCGGCGTAAGAGGAAAGTTAATATAACCGTCAAACATCCATGTTCCTTTGGTGAATTGTTGCTTTTGAGACTAAAAGCTTTGGGGGGATAAATGATGTCTGTGCAAACGTACACACTCAAAAATACAAGTACGTAAGTAGTACCTAAAAGGGTAAAGATTGTCGTAACAGAGGTACCCTTTTGAAAGACAACGGTGTACCCTTCCCTTTCATTTTGTACCCTCAAATTAGTCAAAATGTGCAGCTCTGGGCTCTTAAAGAACAAGACTGTACTCTTAAGGGAACATTTTAAAAACGTGTATCTGTAAGCCGCGCTTTTAAATTAACTTTGGCGGGTAACGTTGTAAAGTTACTAGCTAGCAAACAACACCGCGTCTGTGTGAATCGGCCGGACGTTTCGGCCACTTTTGTGTACGTTTGGCTTCGAAACGTTAGCCCAATTCTGCTCAATTTTCATTTCCCTTCAGTACTCCGTCTGGGTATTTGGCGGTCCAATCAGAGAACAGAGGGAGGAGAACGATGACGTTGAGGTCATGCGCTAGTTTGAGTTGTAGTTCCGTAATGGTGGCTGAGAACGATGACGTTAGCAAAGCCATTCGGTCCGTTGTGGCAACGCTGCTGAATATCCAGAAGTTAAAGCCCGAGCAAGAACGATCTTTGCTGAGTTGTGTTGGTGGCCGTGATGTTGTGGTCCTCCTCCCCACGGGGTTCGGGAACAGTTTGATTTTCCAGCTCGCTCCGTTAGTAGTGAAGGAGTTGGCTAAGGCTAACGCTAGCGATGCTAAGCTGATAGTTGTTGTTGTCTGTCTTGTTAGCCTGGTCCTACCAGACAGGATGTAGGAGGCCGGAGCAGCTCTGGGCAGATCCAATAGTTTTGAACTTCAACAGAGTCCCGCCTTCAAGGAAGTTAACACTTGTCAATGGAGAGAGGCCAGACTCTCTGGACCAATGAAATGGACCAGAGTCTGGTAGGACCAGGCTAGTGGACCAGAGTCTGGTAGGACCAGGCTAATGTACCAGAGTCTGGTAGGACCAGGCTAATGTACCAGAGTCTGGTAGGAGCAGGCTAGTGGACCAGAGTCTGGTAGGACCAGGCTAATGGACCAGAGTCTGGTAGGACCAGGCTAGTGTACCAAAGTCTGGTAGGACCAGGCTAATGGACCAGAGTCTGGTAGGACCAGGCTAGTGGACCAGAGTCTGGTAGGAGCAGGCTAATGGACCAGAGTCTGGTAGGACCAGGCTGATAGACCAGAGTCTGGTAGGACCAGGCTAGTGTACCAGAGTCTGGTAGGACCAGGCTAATGGACCAGAGTCTGGTAGGACCAGGCTAATGGACCAGAGTCTGGTAGGACCAGGCTAGTGGATCAGAGTCTGGTAGGACCAGGCTAGTGGACCAGAGTCTGGTAGGACCAGGCTATCGAAACGTAACACTACCTGTAGAACTAATCCTACATTTCCCATGAACACGATGGGCCCTATTTTAACGATCTAAGCCCACGGCGTGAAGCGCCTGGCGCAGGTGTGTTTAGGGCGTGTCCTAATCCACTTTTGCTAGTTTGACGGCAGTAAAAAGGGTCCGTGTGCCGGGGTCATAGTTCTAAAGGGTTGACCTTAGTGTCTTCATTAATCAGAGGTGTGTTTTGGGCGTAACATGCAATCAACCAATCAGAGATCATCTCCCATTCCCTTTAAAAGCCAGGCGCGTTTGGACCTTGGAGCGTTGCTGTTATGATGGAGGATCTGCACCGTAATATTTGTATTTGTAATCTTCTGCATGTGTGTGTGCTGCTGTGCGTCCCTGTGTGTGTGTGTGTGTGTGTGCTGCTGTGCGTCCCTGTGTGTGTAACAAGCATAGTGTGCACGTGCTGTGCACGAGCCTAGGAGCATTTTACTAATGCTCTGTTAAAATAACAATGAAATGCTGCGTTATTGACTTCAGACCAGGTTTTTGTTGGTCAATGGTGCCATCACTTCCCGCTGCCTCAAGATAGCAATACGCCCAGAATGCACCTGAACACACCTCCCTGTAAGACCAGCACGCCCAGAATGCACCTGAACACACCTCCCTGTAAGACCAGCACGCCCAGAATGAACCTGAACACACCTCCCTGTAAGACCAGCACGCCCAGAATGCTCCTGAACACACCTCCCTGTAAGACCAGCCATGGGCCACAGATGGGTGCAGGTGCATTTGCTGTTTAAACCACGTGGGCGCTGGACGGGAAACTGACAACTGCGTCGGTCTTAAACCAGCGAAGACACTTGTGTCGGGCTTTGCGCTGCGCCGGGTGCAGGATAGGAGCCCTGTGTCTCGACGCGTCAGACAACCTTTGGCTACGTGCCTAGCATGCGTGGTGTTGATTACGAGCTACGCTGACACGAAGAAGACAAACGGAACGGCGCAAAATGAAACCAGAGAAGCTGAAATGAAGTAGTAACGTTAGGTAGGAAAGAAACCCAACAAACTTATGGTTCATGGCCTGTGGAAAATCTGATCGGCTGGAAAGCTTAAGAATCTTCTAGCCATGGGGATTGAAAAAAGTTAATTTAAAGCCCTGCCTGTGAGTACAGAAATGTTCTTGTCTTGTTCCTCCATTTTTGAGTGTGTAGGAACTAACGTGGGGAGAACTATGATTTTTTATGGAGCCTCTAAGGGGACACAAGTATTTCTTTTGCGCCAGAAACTGAAAGGATCTTGTCCTCTAATGGTTTGTGTCCACTGTGACTTCCAAGATTTGTGCCGTAATGTGTAATGTTGTAACTTATTTTTGTTATATAAAACTGGTGAAACGAGTTCAGGAACCGGTATCAAAGTCACAGTATTAATATCGGTACCGGTATCGAATATTTTTGAATGCTAACCAGCCCTATTTGCAGTTGCTGAGTTTGTCTTCATTTTAGAAAACAATGGTCAGTTTAACCCTTGTGTTGTCTTCCGGTCGACCAGGCACTTGCTGTCCTTCTGGGTCAAAAATAACACACATTTGACACATTTTCTGACGTTTTTGTCACTTTTTTCCATGTTTTTGTCACTTTTTTCCATGTTTTTGTCACTTTTTTCAATGTTTTTGTCACTTTTTTCCATGTTTTCGATGCCATTTTTCACTAACGCCAACTTATTACCAATAGTTTTACACGTATTTTCGGAATTCATGGTCAATAAATCTCATTTATAGGAGATTAGACCTGATTTTGAAATGATGAATGATTTTGACGTATGTTGGTGGAGAATCACAGACGTGTGGACGTCAACGTTTAGTCACGTTATGAAACCAATAATATATAATACCCACAATTCAATCAAAGCAGTAATCGTGTACTTGCAATTGTACTTAATGTTTTGAATAATTTGGTTAAAAAGAAACCCATATTTCTGATATAGACGTTTTGAGAATGGGTCAAATTTGACCCAAGGACAACAACAAACAAGATTTTCGGGAGGTTTTGAGAGCCCGGCTGGCTTGCAGAGACAATGAAACGGGAAGTGTGGAAATGGCGCTTCATAGTGGACACGTACTACATCGACGAGCGTCCGTGTCCTCTTAGGGGCTCCATAGATTTAGGAATGAAACCGTTAAAATATTATCACCTCAGGCTGGGCGATATGGTTGACATTGTTATCACAAAAGTGATAGAGATACTTTCTGATAACGGTAGATAACACGATATGGCAAAGGTGCAAAATGTTCAGAACGATGAACTGTTTTTAGGTGAGAAACAGAAACTTGTAGAACAATTTCATCACGATATGATTTAACTGAAATGTGATAACATTGAATTATTGCCCAGCCCTAAGATTTACAGTTTAGTACAAATAATCAGGGATGCACCGAATCCAGGATTCGGCTTCAGATTGGGCTGAATATTGGGGCTTTTTGACGGGGTTGGGTTTCCCACTGAACTGAACACCTACGCTTGCACAAGGTGTTTACAGGAAGGTGTTTACATAGGTGGAGCTTCAATGCAGCAGGCTGAGAGGAAGTGGAAATGGAACTGGTGAGCAGAAAAAGTGTTGTTTGGCAGTACTTTCAGTCAAAAGAAGGCCATTCAAGTCCAGCTACATGTTCAATCTGCAATGCTGATTAGTCTGGTGGTGGCGAGGACCCTAAACAATACACAACATCACCGCTGTTACAACATCTGGTATGAAACATCTGGAAGAATACGAGCTGAGCATGAAGGAATCTACAGACAGCAGCCAGAATGCAGCAACTTCAGGTACGGCAAAGGAAGGACAGTCACTGTTTACTTCATTAATGTGTTCACTGTGTTCATGGACTGAGGACGGGACGAGGATTCGGTATTGGCAGAATGTCAACAGTATTTGGCCGAACCTCAAAAATCTGGATTCGGGGCATCCCTACAAATAATGACTTCTTATATTAAGCATAATGTGTTTGAAGTGCAAAAAATACAGAGCTGTGAACACGGGAACAGAGATTGTTCCTCTTCTTTACAAGAACAACTGTTTAAAAGAACAGCAGACGTTTGACGGACATATGTCTGAAAAGTATAGAAAGTAAGAATGAAGAATCTAACAGGGGATTTCTATGTGTCAATCAAACGTTCATGAACGACAACGTGGAGGATTTCAAGTAGAAAAGATTGAAGCCCGTCAGAGAGAAAATCAAACTACCTGGGAAATGAAAAGGTAAAAATGTAAATGCACCTTTAAGGAGGGAAGAGCGCGGTCGCTTCCTGCTGATTCAATATGTACAATCAAACCATGCAGGCTGAAGAAAAAAGTGAGCACATATCAGCTGCTCCGACTGTCAATATTCACATATAGATACACTATTAACAAACACAGTGAGTTCATCACACTTCTACCTAGTGGGAGGGAATCACTTTCTCATCCCGTGAGGAAAAACATCCGACAAGCGAAACCATCGGCCAAAAGTTTACCAAACTGTAGACAAACGTTTTCTTCTGATAAAACCATAGACTGTTAATATTAACGGACAGAGCACGTGTGACGTCACACATTGGTTGGTGGAGACCTGCTATGAGTCGTGGAGTTTGCCGTCACGGGCGCAGCCATCCTGGTTGCAGATGTGACGATTTTAGACGAGAGGGAGGAGAGAGGGAGACCCGATACCGGATAAGCGGACGAAGATGGATGGATGGATGGGAGGAGAGAGGGAGGAGAGAGGGAGGAGAGAGAGAGGAGAGAGGGAGGAGAGAGAGAGGAGAGACAGAGCGGAGAGAGGGAGGAGAGAGGGAGGAGAGACAGGGCGGAGAGAGGGAGGAGAGACAGAGCGGAGAGAGACAGAGCGGAGAGAGGGAGGAGAGAGGGAGGAGAGAGGGAGGAGAGAGAGAGGAGAGAGGGAGGAGAGAGGGAGGAGAGAGGGAGGAGAGAGGGAGGAGAGACAGAGCGGAGAGAGGGAGGAGAGAGGGAGGAGAGAGAGAGGAGAGAGGGAGGAGAGAGGGAGGAGAGAGGGAGGAGAGAGAGAGCGGAGAGAGGGAGGAGAGAGGGAGGAGAGAGGGAGGAGAGACAGAGCGGAGAGAGGGAGGAGAGACAGAGCGGAGAGAGGGAGGAGAGAGGGAGGAGAGACAGGGAGGAGAGAGGGAGGAGAGACAGAGCGGAGAGAGGGAGGAGAGAGGGAGGAGAGAGGGAGGAGAGACAGAGCGGAGAGAGGGAGGAGAGAGGGAGGAGAGAGGGAGGAGAGAGGGAGGAGCCATAGACTGTTGGGCGCTATATGACTGTGACGTTAGCTGAGAGCTGGCAACGCTGCTAACACTACGTTACGTTACACACTTTCACTCCCAACCTGGATGCAACTGCTGCTGAAAGCTAGCCGACATAATTCCAGGTAAGATTTAGCTTTTCTAGGTTTTAAATATATCTTTGTCCCATAGTTATATTATATATAAGACAGGCCGCGAACTGTCAATCACATCATAGCCACGCCCCCTGCTTCGTCGTCGATTTTGAAATCAATAATTCAAAAAATGAACATCATTCTGTGTTGCAGAAGACTTAAAACTAGCGAATGAGACCATAAACTCATGAAAATGTTTACTGAGGTAATAAATCAAGTGAGAAGTGGGTCACTTTCTCTGAAGGCCCAGACACACCAACCAGACGGCCAAACGTCAGCAGGAAAGCCAGTCGGACTGATCAGTCTCCCCAAATTGGTCCAAAAAGTGCCTCAGAACACCGAAGAGACGAGACGTAATGCGTCTCCCTAACAGCAGGCGGCGCTCATCTATATTGTCGCACAAAAATGAAAACCGGCAGCTGATTGGACGAACGCGTCACGTGGGTCTGGTTCCTCCAGAAATTCAACGCCAGACTGTCATGGCGTCTCGTTGAAAATACGATCTCATATCGTCCTAAAATAGTTCACCGTAACGTGTTTCTGGAAACATTTGAAGAGAGAAACAGGCCGTGCAGCTGCTGAATCTTCATTTCAGATCAACAAAGGTCAGTTTAGAAGATGTTCATCAGGTTTTGAGAGACTCTAGTCACGCTCATCCCGCTCCCCGTTTCCTGGTCAGCTCTCCACCAATCAGATGGGTCATTGAGTCCGACTGCCCGCCCCCCCGCCGATTATACACGTCAAATCAGCCCAAATGAAGGCCGACGGCCCCTCGGACGGACGACGGCACGGAGCACACCGACCAGACTCGAGGCACCGACCTCGCCAGACTGTCAGACGGCCGATTATCGGGTTGGTGTGTCAGCGCCTTTAGACTTCTACTGAAACCGACCTCCTTTTGCAACCGCACGTCTCGCCCCCTGCTGGGATTCAGGTGTTGAAATGAAATGCAGGTTTAAGGCACTTCCGCATTTGCAGTACTTCGCCGAGGCGAATGCGTTGTCCATTAACATTAACGGTCTATGGATAAAACCAAAAAGCTTCAGTCAGCCGTGACAGACAACGAAAACTTTTCATTAAAACACAAAAATCGGAGGCTTCAATGACTGATTATCTGTTTGTCCACTTGCAGAATTTCACGTTTGACTCAGGGTTTCGCTGGTTTGGGCTAAAAAACAAAACAAATACAAGTTTTGGCCTTTACAAAAACGCTATATCCCCCCCTTCATATGGTTTGTTGGGTTGGGACAGAGCTTGGATATGGGACAGGATATTCAGCTTTTTTGTACATTTAGTTATTTGTTTTGCTCACAAAAGATGCAAAAGTCATCTTATCATCAGACGAGCTAAATATAAACTCTTTGAATGTGCTAGAAATGAAATATATAAGTGCGTAACTGGCGTAACTCGGATTTGAGAGTCCAGATGTTTCTCTACAGATCCATCATTCATCAACGCCTCAAGACCATGTTCAAGACCTCATTCAGCCACTCAATAGATGACCGTTGGTTTTTTTTGGGATGGTGAGTGAAGACAATCTACCAGCCTTGAACTAGACAGGGTTCAACAATTAGAGTTGCCCGATGGCCCGGGGAAAGCAAAACGCCACGTCGGGAAAGTAAACGGGGTCAGCCCAATGTTCCCACGGCCTGATGTTCCCACATTTCTAAGATTTTTCTTAAAATTAGGGCCTATGTTAGGGTTAGGGTTACATTCCATCTGTAGTCCATTGCTACTGGATAATAGGTTGGGTGTAATTGGCTACCACATTGGGAGAAAGGGGGATACAATCTGATACAAATGTATGAAAAAGGAAATGTGGGACTATAGGGCTGTGGGAATATAGGGCTGTGGGAACATAGGACTGTGGGAACATAGGGCTGTGGGACCATAGGGCTGTGGGACCATAGAGCTGTGGGACCATAGGACTGTGGGACCATAGGACTGTGGGAATATAGGGCTGTGGGACCACAGAGCTGTGGGACCATAGGGCTGTGGGACCATAGGGCTGTGGGACCACAGAGCTGTGGGACCACAGGACTGTGGGACCATAGGGCTGTGGGAACATAGGGCTGTGGGACCATAGGGCTGTGGGACCATAGGGCTGTGGGACCATAGAGCTGTGGGACCATAGAGCTGTGGGACCATAGAGCTGTGGGACCATAGGGCTGTGGGAACATAGGCATGCTTCCAAGTAAACATAACAACTCAGTTTCCCGTTGGGGGATCATCGTATCATAAATGACGTCATCGTTCTCTTCGGTCCATCGGAGAACGCTTGTTGAATCATTTCATATGAACGTGCCGTTGGCCAATCAGGAATGGAGTTGGTTCTTGATGCTTTTGACGTTTTTTGTTTAAAGTTTTAAGACGCTTTGTGACGTTTATTTTCGACCCTTCGACCTTTTTTTATAACGCTTTTTGATATGCTGTTGGCCGATCAGGAATGGAGATGGTGCTCGATGCTTTTTTGGGACTTTTTTGTTTACGTTTTTAGACTCTTTGTGACATTTTTTTTTCAAAATATATATATATACACACACACACACAACCTTAACGTTGAACCCTGTTACAACTTCTTTAGAACATCCGATTAACCGCTCAGAGAAGAATCTGGAACATCACAAACGGCATCGTCTGATTGGTCGGATTGGACTGGAGCTGCATCCAATGGGAAGCCGCTGAAGATGCAGCATCGTGAAGAACTGTGTCCCGTTTCCGGCGCTCCGACTCCGTTGATGTCCGTAGAACAATTCAGACAGAAGTGTTCGACACGAGAAACGCAGCCAAAGGAAAGAGCCGAGACATTTGTGCGTTTCCTTCTTTTCTCCGTGTGTGAGCTGCATCGAAACAACTTGTATAACAATTACATTTCATTCCTCTCCGTAACCAATCAGAAATCAGCCACCTGCGTCCGCAGGACACGTTGAGATTTGGGGGGAAGTGTTGCTTACTCCCTGCCGGATGTTTGACTCCAGCGTTACGATACGCCAACGACACAACGTTTTCCGTTATCACTCGATGATGATGCTGATGATGAATCCTTTGTACGTTGTTTAATTTGAGAAAAGGGGGAGGGGGGGTGTAAGATTGGGCTGCACAATATATCCGTTTTGTACCGCCATCGCAATATCAACAGGCGCAATACACACATGGCGACAGACAGTGTTAGTTGAAAGAAAATATCAGCAGAAAACGGCACTTTAAAATGTAACTGTCGTTCTTTTTTTAGTGGTGCCTTTTATATTCAATTAAATGTTCAATTTGTTCAATAAAAGAATAGTAGAAATGATTTCCTTTCGTTAATTTGTTGTATTTTAGCGAAATACTGAAAGCAGCAGAAAAGGCAGAACTGAGAACACTGAGATCTGTTTATTTATCGCAAGTAATAATTGTTATCGTGACATTCAACAACGTTATCGCATTGTGCATATTGTGCAGCCCTAGTGTAGGATGAATGTCATGTGCCACGCCCCCTAAAGGGGGCGGAGCCACGACGTTTGGAGCACATTGGGGGGGATTAACTGAAGAGTGATGCAGTCATTATTTTGGGTTAATAGA
>NC_135867.1:322500-340000 GCF_031162955.1 Sander vitreus
TCCATTACAACTCGAGCAGCCCTTATTTTTCGTTTTTTTTAAAGTCGTATCTCACTCTGGCGTCATTTTTCAGCACTTTAAAAGGACAATACGGCGCAAAATGAACATAGGGGTTAATAACGTATGTGTACCGAGTGAACCGTTCTCTGGGATCTGTTTTCATGCTAATCTAATGCGTCTCTAGCTTTAAACAAGCTAACGTAAACCGCTGATTAGCTGCTAACGCTAGCCTTCGGGGCAGATGGTAAATCTCTATTTTATACCACTAACAAGACTCAAAATATCACCACACTTCCACGGTAGCATGATGAGGGTTGTTAAATAAAAGAATGAAAAAGTCATAGTATAGTATGTCGAAAAAAGTCATAAAAGTCATAGTATAGTATGTCCAAAAAGTCTAAAAAGTCATAAAAAGTCATAGTATAGTATGTCGAAAAAGTCAAAAAAAGTCATAGTATAGTATGTCGAAAAAAAGTCAAAAAAGTCATAGTATAGTATGTCCAAAAAAAGTCATAGTATAGTATGTCGAAAAGTCAAAAAAGTCATAGTATAGTATGTCGAAAAAAGTCATAAAAGTCATAGTATAGTATGTCGAAAAGTCAAAAAAGTCATAGTATAGTATGTCCAAAAAGTCATAGTATAGTATGTCCAAAAAGTCATAAAAAGTCATAGTATAGTATGTCCAAAAAGTCATAAAAAGTCATAGTATAGTATGTCCAAAAAAGTCTAAAAAGTCAAAAAGTCATAGTATAGTATGTCCCAAAAAGTCAAAAGTCATAAAAAAGTCATAGTATAGTATGTCCAAAAAGTCAAAAAAGTCATAGTATAGTATGTCAAAAGTCAAAAAGTCAAAAAAGTCATAGTATAGTGTGTCCAAAAAGTCCAAAAAGTCATAAAAAGTCATAGTATAGTATGTCCAAAAAGTCAAAAAAGTCATAGTATAGTATGTCGAAAAAAGTCATAAAGTCAGGAGCATAATGAGAGTCCCTACATGTAAACCGAAGTATTGAGAACTACACGCTAGCTGCACGCTACACGCTAGCTGCACGCTACACGCTAGCTGCACGCTACACGCTAGCTGCACGCTACACGCTAGCTGCACGCTACACGCTAGCTGCGTGGCGTTTTCTATGTCTTTAACACCAGAAACGTGTCTGACGCGCTGTTGCTGCTGCTAGCCTAGCACACTGATAAAATGAAATACCATATTGTTTATGTTTAACAATAAATATAGACTGATCTGATTACAGCAAAGACAACATCGGCAGTATTGACGGCAAAATAGGCTCCAGAATATTTCATATATCAAAACCTCGAGACTTTCAAACATCAACATGTCCTTTATTAAATGCATGTGTGTCAAAATAACATTAGCATCTTTTCGTGTTATATTTTGCCTGGAAACGCTTCCAACACGCTTGCGTGTCGCGTGAAAAATAGGCGTCGGTTCCATTTCTAGCACGCACGCGTTGTTGGCGCTGGGCGTGCATGTCACGCAGGCAGCGTGCACGCTCCAACCTGTTACCATGGGAGCCGAAATAATAACAAAGCTAGCGTTAGCAGCTAACCAGCGGTTTGCAGTAGCTTGTTTCAAGCTAGAGACGATTAGCATGAAAACAGATCCCAGAGAGCGTATTAATCTCTAGGTTCATTTTGCACCGGACTTGTCCTTTAATGATTTTGGACCCGAAAAATGAAGCTGGAGTTTTTTGGCTTTTTTTGGCTTTTTCTGCGCTGTTCTGTTGCTCTTGTCCTCCAGGGTCAACATTGAAAATGGCCTTTTTTTTCGACGCTTTTTGCTGGAATTTTTCAATGTTTCTGTCACATTTATGGACTTTTTGTTTTACTACCACTAGTATATACACCCCTCTCATAATTGTCTCGCAAATAAATAAGGCTAGAGCCAGTAGCCGCTTAGCTTAGCTTAGCATAGCATAGCATAAAGACTGAAAAACAGGGAGTGGACTCCTTAGAGCATTCTGACTTCATAATGTATTAAACTGTTTGACTGTTTAAAAGCCTTCTAGGGCAACAGCTGTGAATGCTGTCCATTTGAGATTTGATGTCCTAGCATCTGTGCCTATAAATAAAAAAATAAACCGCCAAAATCATATCATAATTAATCATTTTATACATTTTCTTTCTTTGGTTTTCTTACGATCACGACAAAATGATCCCGTCGCTCAACATTTCGTAACAATCTTATAATATATATATATATATATATATATATATATATATATATATATATATATATATATACATACACACAGTGTTTTCCCAGGGTTTATCGAAGTGTAGGTGCATATTTGGGGGAGGGGTTTAGGGGTCTTTACTCAAAATAATGTGATGTTCTTCAATAAAAGATGATATTCAACATCATTTTGGACCGTTATCACCATATCTGTGTCTGAAACGTTGGAAAACCTGGAGCAGATGATAACTAACACTCAACTCAACAAGCTTGAAGACAAACTGCTAAAAAAGTCCAACTACAATCATTAGATCTGACAAGTCTTTTAGTTAGTTTGATGCATTTTTCTGTTTTCTCTTTTTCTCAGCTTTTAAGCAAATGTTTCTCGCTGTTTATGGCGCTTTTCCGCACTGTTTTTTGAGCTCTTTTTCTCAGTTGTTTTTAGCGATTTCTCGCTGTTTATGGCGCTTTTTCTTTCCGTTTTTATCCGCTGTTTTGGCGCTCTTTTTGCTGTTTATGGCGTTTTTTCTTGATATTTTTTATCCGCTGTTTTGGCGCTCTTTTTGCTGTTTATGGCGTTTTTTCTTGATATTTTTTATCCGCTGTTTGGCGCTCTTTTTGCTGTTTTTGGAGCTTTTTCTCGCTGGTTTTTCCTGCTGTTTTGGCGCTTTTTCTAGCAGTCTTTTTCACTGGTTTTCAGCGAAGTTTTTTTCTCACTGTTTTGGTGCTTTTTTTGCCACATTTCACATTCATTCAGCTTAAGTGCTGCACCTAAGACTTATAATGGCAAATATATTTCTAAGCAAACTTTTACATCGAGATCATGACATTCTTTGTGAGAAAACAAAACGTTTTTAAGAGCTCCTTCTTGACTTTGAGGGTAGAAGAAAAAGCCAAGAAATGGCCCCTTGAGTAAAGATTTCCCCAAAGATTTCAAACCTCTCTTATGGCCCTAATCTAAGTATTAAGTTTGACTTAAGACCGTAAGATAGCTACGAACTTTGGCTCTGTGACAAACTAAATACTGTTGAGTCTGGTCAGAACTAAACGGTGCGACGCAGAGGAGCTACGGGTCGCAGGAAGGGTCAGTTTCGGTGCTGAGAAATGGCTGCGTTTTCTCCAGAGTGAAATACGGCTTTAATACTGAAACGTTGACCGGCTACTCGTCTTAGTGACGACAAACAGAAAAAACACAAACGGAAAAGAAAGGGCACTTCAATTACCTAAAGTATCAAAAACGTGAGATCGTCCAGATCCTGGCGGTCCTTCGACCCCCAGACAATCAGCTGCTGAAGATGTATGAAAATATATTTTAGAGGTGAAGTCGCTTGTTTGAGAACGTGTCAACAAGGCCCAAACCATCTCAGTTTATTATCAGTTAAAAGAGATACAACTCCAGCGAGACGGGAGGGTTGGGGTGAGAGTGGATCGTTATCACGGGCGTAGCTTTTGGGGGGAGAGCTCCAGGGAGGGACCGGGACATGTCGGCATGTATCGAGAAAAGCGACAAAGACACCGAAAATATTGTAGACAAAAAAACATGAAAAAAGAGACTAAAACATTGGGGTAAAACCTGAAAAAAATATGACAAAAACGTTGAAAAAGAAAGAGACAAATACATCGGAAAAATTGTAGGAAAAAAAGGTGACAAATGTCAGAAAAGGCCCGAAAAATTTGGGGGAAAAGTGCCATAAACGTCACAAAAAAAAACTTCAAAAAAGGGCGACAAAAACTCTGAAAAGCAACAAAAAGGTCAACAAAAGAAACTCCACAAAAGGCGACAAAACCGCCGAAAAAAGTCAAAAAAAAAGCCTAGGATGGGGTTGTAACTTACGCCTATGACTGTTACTTAAAGGTGCTCTAAGCGATGTTGGGTGACGTCACTTCTTGTTGACGTTCGAGGTGTTTTCAAACAAAACGAGGCTAGCTCGCCCCTCCTTCCTCCTCATCCCGTCCCCCCCCCTCCCTTCCTCGCACTAACCCCCCCCAAAAAATCCTAAAAGCGTTGGTTATTGGCTGGAACTCTGTTATGTTTGGTGGTGCAGGTTGGCGCAGTTTGTTTTTGTTGCCATTTGTGGAGCCTGGGCTGTCTACAGAGACCACGTTTTTTTACAGTGTGTTCAGGGGACATGCAGCTAGCAGATAGTGAGGAGATGTTTTTTACAGTGTGTTCAGGGGACAGGCAGCTAGCAGATAGGGAGATGTTTTTTACAGTGTGTTCAGGGGACAGGCAGCTAGCAGATAGTGAAATGTTTTTTTACCGTGTGTTCAGGGGACAGGCAGCTAGCAGATAGTGAGATATTTTTTACAGTGTGTTCAGGGGACAGGCAGCTAGCAGATAATGAGGGGATATTTTTTACCGTGTGTTCAGGGGACAGGCAGCTAGCAGATAGTGAGATATTTTTTACAGTGTGTTCAGGGGACAGGCAGCTAGCAGATAGTGAGATATTTTTTACCGTGTGTTCAGGGGACAGGCAGCTAGCAGATAGTGAGATATTTTTTACAGTGTGTTCAGGGGACAGGCAGCTAGCAGATAATGAGGAGATATTTTTTACAGTGTGTTCAGGGGACAGGCAGCTAGCAGATAGGGAGATATTTTTTACAGTGTGTTCAGGGGACAGGCAGCTAGCAGATAGTGAGATATTTGCTGTACGTGACAAAAAATGTTGTAGCCTAACAAACGCGTGACATCGCTTAGAGCACCTTTAAAGTGATAAGAGTTTGACGTATAACAGGGATGAAGAAAACCTCGAATAATCACACTGGAGGACGTAGGTTACATTAAAAGACAAATATAATTGGACTTACAACGATTTGAGCCTTGAGACTTCCGGGAGTCGACGGGACGCTTAAAAACATTTACAGGACAAGAAAACCAAGACAGGGAAACTCTGCGAGGACATAAAGGAGAGCAGGACGAGACACAAACACATTCATGAATACTGAACACGTTTGTTCTCATATTACAGCCACCGTAAGACTGTCTTCTTACAAATCTGTCTCATTTTGTTGAAGCATTTTTTTGGCTTAAAAAACATTCTTTGAAAGCAGAAATGTTGTAAGTGAATCACATTTTGATCCAGCTACACACAGACAGTTCCTGTCTTCATGTTTTACTTGTCAACAGTACGATGGGATGATGGGCGAGACAAACAGGAAATGATCTTAAAGCTACAGTTTGTGTCTGTACAGCTAAATTAATTTGGCAGCGGTGTTGTTGTCTCTGAGAAAAGTCCGTCCTGCTTCGCGCCAAAGACAGAGAACAAACGTTTTTAAAGCTTGTCTAAATTAAATCTCACACACACACACACACACACACACACACACACACGCAGACACACAGACACACACACACACAGACACAAACGCAGACGCACACACAGACACACAGACACACACAAACGCAGACGCACACTCAGACGCGCACACACACAGACACACACACACACACACACATACGCACACACACAGACACACACACACAGACACACAGAAACGCAGACGCACACTCAGACGCACACACACAGACCACACACACACACAGAGACCACACACACACAAACGCAGACACACACACACACACACACAGACACACACACACACACACACACACACACAAACACACACACACACGCAGAGGACACACAAATGTAGACACACACACACACACAGGACACACAAACACACGCAGACACACACACACACACACACACACACACACACGCAGAGGACACACAAATGCAGACACACACACACACACACACACACACACAGGACACACAAACACACACACACGCAGACACACACACACACACACACACAGGACACACAAACACGCAGACACACACACACACACACACACACAGGACACACAAACACACACACACACACACACACACACACACACACACACAGGACACACAAACACACACACACGCAGACACACACACACACACACACACACAGGACACACAAACACACACACACACACACACACACACACACAGAGGACACACAAATGCAGACACACACACACACACACACACACACACACACACAGGACACACAAACACACACACACGCAGACACACACACACACACACACAGGACACACAAACACACACACACACACACACACACACACACACACGCAGACACACACAGACACACACACACACAGCAGCCTTTTTTTTGGGAGGGGGTACTAACCGTGCGATAACACGTGTACGTGAAAACAGTGTGTGTGACATTTTTCGATCTTTTCGTGCACATTCGTAAAAATATAAAACTGTAATTCATCTTCTCTCAAAGTAAAAAACTGTTTCGGTATTGACACCAAAACGCAGTGACCCCGAACCCGAACGCAGGTATCTTATCGGCAGCAGTGTCAAATAAGTGGAAATGATTACCAGCCCCAAATGAACCCCAAACACAACGTGAATATGTTCCGTTTCTAAAACGTTTTTGATTGGACGTTTTAGAGCTAAACGGAGCACGACAACGGAACTACCTTACACTTTGATCACTTCCTCCGAAACAGGATGGACTCTCAGAGACGCTAACAAGTCAAGAAATAAAGCACGAAAAAAAACCCCATAAAAAAGCAGCAAAAACTTCTCAGCATTTCTCACAACGAAGATTAAAGTGGTCTAACTAGAACTGTGCAAAGTCATGACAATGGAAAATATAACGTCAAATCAAAAAGGAAGATTTTGGAAACATTTCTTTTGTTGTTGTTGGAGCAGCTGAATGAGCAGCGACACTTCTATATAAAAACAGCTTATGGAGACTTTATGTACAAACATATCTCACAGGTTACAGGTGATTATAAAAGACCAGGATGTTCTCAGAAAGAAAGAAAGAGAGAAAGAAAGAGAGAGCTTCCCGTCCGTGTGCAAAAGTAAAATGTCTCAGATGTGATGTTTTAAAATAGACACACGTGAGGAACATAACAACCTCCTCTGAAATATGACATAAAAATAAAATGGAAGAAAGAAAGGCCATCTAACTGTTTCCCGTGGTCATGTGATTGGTACGCTACAAACAATTGTTGGTAGTTATATCATATCAACGTGTTGGATAAGTGTCTGAATGTCTGATTCTCTAGGACCTCTCTGATGAGGGTTATAGAGAGAGAAACAGAAAGGCTGCTGCGTGGAGAAAAGTGGCCCAGGACGTTGACATGTCAGGTCGGTTAAAGGTGATATAAGTGGTATAACGTCAATAGTTCGATGTCTGTTGCTAGCTTACCAATTAGCATTAGCAGGTTTGTTTACCAGTACGATAGCAACGCTAACTTCCGCTGGAATTGTCCGTAACCTGTCGCAAGAGTTACATTTTTTGAACCCATTCGGATGACCAACTGACACCAATAGTTTCGCACCGCTCTCGTTCGGACCCATTCGCAACGCGGTCTGCGTATATCTCCACAGGAAATGAATGACTTCCGGTCGTTTCGAAGCCGTATCGGCGCGGATTTCAACTGCCAATGGGAAGGCGGCGTAAGAGGAAAGTTAATATAACCGTCAAACATCCATGTTCCTTTGGTGAATTGTTGCTTTTGAGACTAAAAGCTTTGGGGGATAAATGATGTCTGTGCAAACGTACACACTCAAAAATACAAGTACGTAAGTAGTACCTAAAAGGGTAAAGATTGTCGTAACAGAGGTACCCTTTTGAAAGACAACGGTGTACCCTTCCCTTTCATTTTGTACCCTCAAATTAGTCAAAATGTGCAGCTCTGGGCTCTTAAAGAACAAGACTTTACTCTTAAGGGAACATTTTAAAAACGTGTATCTGTAAGCCGCGCTTTTAAATTAACTTTGGCGGGTAACGTTGTAAAGTTACTAGCTAGCAAACAACACCGCGTCTGTGTGAATCGGCCGGACGTTTCGGCCACTTTTGTGTACGTTTGGCTTCGAAACGTTAGCCCAATTCTGCTCAATTTTCATTTCCCTTCAGTACTCCGTCTGGGTATTTGGCGGTCCAATCAGAGAACAGAGGGAGGAGAACGATGACGTTGAGGTCATGCGCTAGTTTGAGTTGTAGTTCCGTAATGGTGGCGGAGAAAGATGCTAGCAAAGCCATTCGGTCCGTTGTGGCAACGCTGCTGAATATCCAGAAGTTAAAGCCCGAGCAAGAACGATCTTTGCTGAGTTGTGTTGGTGGCCGTGATGTTGTGGCCCTCCTCCCCACGGGGTTCGGGAACAGTTTGATTTTCCAGCTCACTCCGTTAGTAGTGAAGGAGTTGGCTAAGGCTAACGCTAGCGATGCTAAGCTGATAGTTGTTGTTGTCTGTCTTGTTAGCCTGGTCCTACCAGACAGGACGTAGGAGGCCGGAGCAGCTCTGGGCAGATCCAATAGTTTTGAACTTCAACAGAGTACCCGCCTTCAAGGAAGTTAACACTTGTCAATGGAGAGTGGCCAGACTCTCTGGACCAATGAAATGGACCTGAGTCTGGTAGGACCAGGCTAGTGGACCAGAGTCTGGTAGGACCAGGCTAGTGGACCAGAGTCTGGTAGGAGCAGGCTAATGGACCAGAGTCTGGTAGGACCAGGCTGATGGACCAGAGTCTGGTAGGACCAGGCTAATGGACCAGAGTCTGGTAGGACCAGGCTAGTGTACCAAAGTCTGGTAGGACCAGGCTAATGGACCAGAGTCTGGTAGGACCAGGCTAGTGTACCAAAGTCTGGTAGGACCAGGCTAATGGACCAGAGTCTGGTAGGACCAGGCTAGTGGACCAGAGTCTGGTAGGAGCAGGCTAATGGACCAGAGTCTGGTAGGACCAGGCTGATGGACCAGAGTCTGGTAGGACCAGGCTAGTGTACCAGAGTCTGGTAGGACCAGGCTAATGGACCAGAGTCTGGTAGGACCAGGCTAATGGACCAGAGTCTGGTAGGACCAGGCTAGTGGATCAGAGTCTGGTAGGACCAGGCTAGTGGACCAGAGTCTGGTAGGACCAGGCTATCGAAACGTAACACTACCTGTAGAACTAATCCTACATTTCCCATGAACACGATGGGCCCTATTTTAACGATCTAAGCCCACGGCGTGAAGCGCCTGGGCGCAGGTGTGTTTAGGGCGTGTCCTAATCCACTTTTGCTAGTTTGACGGCAGTAAAAAGGGTCCGTGTGCCGGGGTCATGGTTCTAAAGGGTTGACCTTAGTGTCTTCATTAATCAGAGGTGTGTTTTGGGCGTAACATGCAATCAACCAATCAGAGATCATCTCCCATTCCCTTTAAAAGCCAGGCGCGTTTGGACCTTGGAGCGTTGCTGTTATGATGGAGGATCTGCACCGTAATATTTGTATTTGTAATCTTCTGCATGTGTGTGTGCTGCTGTCGTCCCTGTGTGTGTGTGTGTGTGTGTGCTGCTGTGCCCCCTGTGTGTGTAACAAGCATAGTGTGCACGTGCTGTGCACGAGCCTAGGAGCATTTTACTAATGCTCTGTTAAAATAACAATGAAATGCTGCGTTATTGACTTTAGACCAGGTTTTTGTTGGTCAATGGTGCCATCACTTCCCGCTGCCTCAAGATAGCAATACGCCCAGAATGCACCTGAACACACCTCCCTGTAAGACCAGCACGCCCAGAATGCACCTGAACACACCTCCCTGTAAGACCAGCACGCCCAGAATGAACCTGAACACACCTCCCTGTAAGACCAGCACGCCCAGAATGCTCCTGAACACACCTCCCTGTAAGACCAGCCATGGGCCACAGATGGGTGCAGGTGCATTTGCTGTTTAAACCACGTGGGCGCTGGACGGGAAACTGACAACTGCGTCGGTCTTAAACCAGCGAAGACACTTGTGTCGGGCTTTGCGCTGCGCCGGGTGCAGGATAGGAGCCCTGTGTCTCGACGCGTCAGACAACCTTTGGCTACGTGCCTAGCATGCGTGGTGTTGATTACGAGCTACGCTGACACGAAGAAGACAAACGGAACGGCGCAAAACGAAACCAGAGAAGCTGGAATGAAGTAGTAACGTTAGGTAGGAAAGAAACCCAACAAACTTATGGTTCATGGCCTGTGGAAAATCTGATCGGCTGGAAAGCTTAAGAATCTTCTAGCCATGGGGATTAAAAAAGTTAATTTAAAGCCCTGCCTGTGAGTACAGAAATGTTCTTGTCTTGTTCCTCCATTTTTGAGTGTGTAGGAACTAACGTGGGGAGAACTATGATTTTTTATGGAGCCTCTAAGGGGACACAAGTATTTCTTTTGCGCCAGAAACTGAAAGGATCTTGTCCTCTAATGGTTTGTGTCCACTGTGACTTCCAAGATTTGTGCCGTAATGTGTAATGTTGTAACTTATTTTTGTTATATAAAACTGGTGAAACGAGTTCAGGAACCGGTATCAAAGTCACAGTATTAATATCGGTACCGGTATCGAATATTTTTGAATGCTAACCAGCCCTATTTGCAGTTGCTGAGTTTGTCTTCATTTTAGAAAACAATGGTCAGTTTAACCCTTGTGTTGTCTTCCGGTCGACCAGGCACTTGCTGTCCTTCTGGGTCAAAAATAACACACATTTGACACATTTTCTGACGTTTTTGTCACTTTTTTCCATGTTTTTGTCACTTTTTTCAATGTTTTTGTCACTTTTTTCCATGTTTTCGATGCCATTTTTCACTAACGCCAACTTATTACCAATAGTTTTACACGTATTTTCGGAATTCATGGTCAATAAATCTCATTTATAGGAGATTAGACCTGATTTTGAAATGATGAATGATTTTGACGTATGTTGGTGGAGAATCACAGACGTGTGGACGTCAACGTTTAGTCACGTTATGAAACCAATAATATATAATACCCACAATTCAATCAAAGCAGTAATCGTGTACTTGCAATTGTACTTGATGTTTTGAATAATTTGGTTAAAAAGAAACCCATATTTCTGATATAGACGTTTGAGAATGGGTCAAATTTGACCCAAGGACAACAACAAACAAGATTTTCGGGAGGTTTTGAGAGCCCGGCTGGCTTGCAGAGACAATGAAACGGGAAGTGTGGAAATGGCGCTTCATAGTGGACACGTACTACATCGACGACGTCCGTGTCCTCTTAGGGGCTCCATAGATTTAGGAATGAAACCGTTAAAATATTATCACCTCAGGCTGGGCGATATGGTTGACATTGTTATCACAAAAAGTGATAGAGATACTTTCTGATAACGGTAGATAACACGATATGGCAAAGGTGCAAAATGTTCAGAACGATGAACTGTTTTTAGGGGAGAAACAGAAACTTGTAGAACAATTTCATCACGATATGATTTAACTGAAATGTGATAACATTGAATTATTGCCCAGCCCTAAGATTTACAGTTTAGTACAAATAATCAGGGATGCACCGAATCCAGGATTCGGCTTCAGATTGGGCTGAATATTGGGGCTTTTTGACGGGGTTGGGTTTCCCACTGAACTGAACACCTACGCTTGCACAAGGTGTTTACAGGAAGGTGTTTACGTAGGTGGGGGCTTCAATGCAGCAGGCTGAGAGGAAGTGGAAATGGAACTGGTGAGCAGAAAAAGTGTTGTTTGGCAGTACTTTCAGTCAAAAGAAGGCCATTCAAGTCCAGCTACATGTTCAATCTGCAATGCTGATTAGTCTGGTGGTGGCGAGGACCCTAAACAATACACAACATCACCGCTGTTACAACATCTGGTATGAAACATCTGGAAGAATACGAGCTGAGCATGAAGGAATCTACAGACAGCAGCCAGAATGCAGCAACTTCAGGTACGGCAAAGGAAGGACAGTCACTGTTTACTTCATTAATGTGTTCACTGTGTTCATGGACTGAGGACGGGACAAGGATTCGGTATTGGCAGAATGTCAACAGTATTTGGCCGAACCTCAAAAATCTGGATTCGGGGCATCCCTACAAATAATGACTTCTTATATTAAGCATAATGTGTTTGAAGTGCAAAAAATACAGAGCTGTGAACACGGGAACAGAGATTGTTCCTCTTCTTTACAAGAACAACTGTTTAAAAGAACAGCAGACGTTTGACGGACATATGTCTGAAAAGTATAGAAAGTAAGAATGAAGAATCTAACAGGGGATTTCTATGTGTCAATCAAACGTTCATGAACGACAACGTGGAGGATTTCAAGTAGAAAAGATTGAAGCCCGTCAGAGAGAAAATCAAACTACCTGGGAAATGAAAAGGTAAAAATGTAAATGCACCTTTAAGGAGGGAAGAGCGCGGTCGCTTCCTGCTGATTCAATATGTACAATCAAACCATGCAGGCTGAAGAAAAAGTGAGCACATATCAGCTGCTCCGACTGTCAATATTCACATATAGATACACTATTAACAAACACAGTGAGTTCATCACACTTCTACCTAGTGGGAGGGAATCACTTTCTCATCCCGTGAGGAAAAACATCCGACAAGCGAAACCATCGGCCAAAAGTTTACCAAACTGTAGACAAACGTTTTCTTCTGATAAAACCATAGACTGTTAATATTAACGGACAGAGCACGTGTGACGTCACACATTGGTTGGTGGAGACCTGCTATGAGTCGTGGAGTTTGCCGTCACGGGCGCAGCCATCCTGGTTGCAGATGTGACGATTTTAGACGAGAGGGAGGAGAGAGGGAGACCCGATACCGGATAAGCGGACGAAGATGGATGGATGGATGGGAGGAGAGAGGGAGGAGAGAGGGAGGAGAGAGGGAGGAGAGAGAGAGGAGAGACAGAGCGGAGAGAGACAGAGCGGAGAGAGACAGAGCGGAGAGAGGGAGGAGAGAGGGAGGAGAGAGGGAGGAGAGACAGAGCGGAGAGAGACAGAGCGGAGAGAGGGAGGAGAGAGGGAGGAGAGAGAGGGAGGAGAGACAGAGCGGAGAGAGGGAGGAGAGAGAGGGAGAGAGGGAGGAGAGAGGGAGGAGAGACAGAGCGGAGAGAGGGAGGAGAGAGGGAGGAGAGAGAGAGAGAGAGGAGGAGAGAGAGAGGAGAGAGGGAGGAGAGAGGGAGGAGAGACAGAGCGGAGAGAGGGAGGGAGAGAGGGAGGAGAGAGGGAGGAGAGAGGGAGGAGAGACAGAGCGGAGAGAGGGAGGAGAGAGGAGAGGAGAGACAGAGCGGAGAGAGGGAGGAGAGAGGGAGGAGAGACAGAGCGGAGAGAGGGAGGAGAGAGGGAGGAGAGAGGGAGGAGAGACAGAGCGGAGAGAGGGAGGAGAGAGGGAGGAGAGAGGGAGGAGAGAGGGAGGAGAGACAGAGCGGAGAGAGGGAGGAGAGAGGGAGGAGAGAGGGAGGAGAGAGGAGGAGCCATAGACTGTTGGGCGCTATATGACTGTGACGTTAGCTGAGAGCTGGCAACGCTGCTAACACTACGTTACGTTACACACTTTCACTCCCAACCTGGATGCTACTGCTGCTGAAAGCTAGCCGACATAATTCCAGGTAAGATTTAGCTTTTCTAGGTTTTAAATATATCTTTGTCCCATAGTTATATTATATATAAGACAGGCCGCGAACTGTCAATCACATCATAGCCACGCCCCCTGCTTCGTCGTCGATTTTGAAATCAATAATTCAAAAAAATGAACATCATTCTGTGTTGCAGAAGACTTAAAACTAGCGAATGAGACCATAAACTCATGAAAATGTTTACTGAGGTAATAAATCAAGTGAGAAGTGGGTCACTTTCTCTGAAGGCCCAGACACACCAACCAGACGGCCAAACGTCAGCAGGAAAGCCAGTCGGACTGATCAGTCTCCCCAAATTGGTCCAAAAAGTGCCTCAGAACACCGAAGAGACGAGACGTATGCGTCTCCCTAACAGCAGGCGGCGCTCATCTATATTGTCGCACAAAAAATGAAAACCGGCAGCTGATTGGACGAACGCGTCACGTGGGTCTGGTTCCTCCAGAAATTCAACGCCAGACTGTCATGGCGTCTCGTTGAGAATACAATCTCATATCGTCCTAAAATAGTTCACCGTAACGTGTTTCTGGAAACATTTGAAGAGAGCAACAGGCCGTGCAGCTGCTGAATCTTCATTTCACATCAACAAAGGTCAGTTTAGAAGATGTTCATCAGGTTTTGAGAGACTCTAGTCACGCTCATCCCGCTCCCCGTTTCCTGGTCAGCTCTCCACCAATCAGATGGGTCATTGAGTCCGACTGCCCGCCCCCCCGCCGATTCAACATGTCAAATCAGCCCAAATGAAGGCCGACGGCCCCTCGGACTGACGACGGCACAGAACACACCGACCAGACTCGAGGCACCGACCTCGCCAGACTGTCAGACGGCCGATTATCGGGTTGGTGTGTCAGCGCCTTTAGACTTCTACTGAAACCGACCTCCTTTTGCAACCGCACGTCTCGCCCCCTGCTGGGATTCAGGTGTTGAAATGAAATGCAGGTTTAAGGCACTTCCGCATTTGCAGTACTTCGCCGAGGCGAATGCGTTGTCCATTAACATTAACGGTCTATGGATAAAACCAAAAAGCTTCAGTCAGCCGTGACAGACAACGAAAACTTTTCATTAAAACACAAAAATCGGAGGCTTCAATGACTGATTATCTGTTTGTCCACTTGCAGAATTTCACGTTTGACTCAGGGTTTCGCTGGTTTGGGCTAAAAAACAAAACAAATACAAGTTTTGGCCTTTACAAAAACGCTATATCCCCCCCCTTCATATGGTTTGTTGGGTTGGGACAGAGCTTGGATATGGGACAGGATATTCAGCTTTTTGTACATTTAGTTATTTGTTTTGCTCACAAAAGATGCAAAAGTCATCTTATCATCAGACGAGCTAAATATAAACTCTTTGAATGTGCTAGAAATGAAATATATAAGTGCGTAACTGGCGTAACTCGGATTTGAGAGTCCAGATGTTTCTCTACAGATCCATCATTCATCAACGCCTCAAGACCATGTTCAAGACCTCATTCAGCCACTCAATAGATGACCGTTGGTTTTTTTTGGGATGGTGAGTGAAGACAATCTACCAGCCTTGAACTAGACAGGGTTCAACAATTAGAGTTGCCCGATGGCCCGGGGAAAGCAAAACGCCACGTCGGGAAAGTAAACGGGGTCAGCCCAATGTTCCCACGGCCTGATGTTCCCACATTTCTAAGATTTTTCTTAAAATTAGGGCCTATGTTAGGGTTAGGGTTACATTCCATCTGTAGTCCATTGCTACTGGATAATAGGTTGGGTGTAATTGGCTACCACATTGGGAGAAAGGGGGATACAATCTGATACAAATGTATGAAAAAGGAAATGTGGGACTATAGGGCTGTGGGAACATAGGACTGTGGGAATATAGGACTGTGGGACCATAGGACTGTGGGAATATAGGGCTGTGGGAATATAGGGGCTGTGGGACCATAGGGCTGTGGGAATATAGGGCTGTGGGACCATAGGGCTGTGGGACCACAGGGCTGTGGGACCACAGGACTGTGGGACCATAGGGCTGTGGGACCATAGAGCTGTGGGACCACAGGGCTGTGGGACCACAGGGCTGTGGGACCACAGGACTGTGGGACCACAGGGCTGTGGGACCACAGGGCTGTGGGACCATAGGAGTGTGGGACCATAGGGCTGTGGGACCACAGGGCTGTGGGACCATAGGGCTGTGGGACCACAGGGCTGTGGGACCACAGGGCTGTGGGACCATAGAGCTGTGGGACCACAGGGCTGTGGGACCATAGGGACTGTGGGACCATAGGGCTGTGGGACCATAGGACTGTGGGACCATAGGGCTGTGGGACCATAGGGCTGTGGGACCATAGGGCTGTGGGACCACAGGGCTGTGGGACCATAGAGCTGTGGGAACATAGGCATGCTTCCAAGTAAACATAACAACTCAGTTTCCCGTTGGGGGATCATCGTATCATAAATGACGTCATCGTTCTCTTCGGTCCATCGGAGAACGCTTGTTGAATCATTTCATATGAACGTGCGTTGGCCAATCAGGAATGGAGTTGGTTCTTGATGCTTTTGACGTTTTTTGTTTAAAGTTTTAAGACGCTTTGTGACGTTTATTTTCGACCCTTCGACCTTTTTTTATAACGCTTTTTGATATGCTGTTGGCCGATCAGGAATGGAGATGGTGCTCGATGCTTTTTTGGGACTTTTTTGTTTACGTTTTTAGACTCTTTGTGACATTTTTTTTTCAAAATATATATATATACACACACACACAACCTTAACGTTGAACCCTGTTACAACTTCTTTAGAACATCCGATTAACCGCTCAGAGAAGAATCTGGAACATCACAAACGGCATCGTCTGATTGGTCGGATTGGACTGGAGCTGCATCCAATGGGAAGCCGCTGAAGATGCAGCATCGTGAAGAACTGTGTCCCGCTTTCCGGCGCTCCGACTCCGTTGATGTCCGTAGAACAATTCAGACAGAAGTGTTCGACACGAGAAACGCAGCCAAAGGAAAGAGCCGAGACATTTGTGCGTTTCCTTCTTTTCTCCGTGTGTGAGCTGCATCGAAACAACTTGTATAACAATTACATTTCATTCCTCTCCGTAACCAATCAGAAATCAGCCACCTGCGTCCGCAGGACACGTTGAGATTTGGGGGAAGTGTTGCTTACTCCCTCCCGGATGTTTGACTCCAGCGTTACGATACGCCAACGACACAACGCTTTTCCGTTATCACTCGATGATGATGCTGATGATGAATCCTTTGTACGTTGTTTAATTTGAGAAAAGGGGAGAGGGGTGTAAGATAGGGCTGCACAATATATCCGTTTTGTACCGCCATCGCAATATCAACAGGCGCAATACACACATGGCGACAGACAGTGTTAGTTGAAAGAAAATATCAGCAGAAAACGGCACTTTAAAAATGTAACTGTCGTTCTTTTTTTAGTGGTGCCTTTTATATTCAATTAAATGTTCAATTTGTTCAATAAAAGAATAGTAGAAATGATTTCCTTTCGTTAATTTGTTGTATTTTAGCGAAATACTGAAAGCAGCAGAAAAGGCAGAACTGAGAACACTGAGATCTGTTTATTTATCGCAAGTAATAATTGTTATCGTGACATTCAACAACGTTATCGCATTGTGCATATTGTGCAGCCCTAGTGTAGGATGAATGTCATGTGCCACGCCCCCTAAAGGGGGCGGAGCCACGACGTTTGGAGCACATTGGGGGGGATTAACTGAAGAGTGATGCAGTCATGATTTTGGGTTAATAGAGCAGTTGGCGAGCCAGCCAGAAAGTTTCTCGTCTAAAGGCCCTGACACACCAACCAGACGGCCGACCGTCGGCAGAAAAGGCAGTCGGACTGACCCTGAGTTGGTCAAAAAAGTGCCTCAGAACACACTGA
>NC_135867.1:345000-357500 GCF_031162955.1 Sander vitreus
TGTATAGAGCCAGCATATCTCCACCAGACTCCATGTAAATAATCAGGACTTTTAGCGTGTATAGAGCCAGCATATTCCACCAGACTCCATGTAAATAATCAGACTTTTAGCGTGTATAGAGCCAGCATATCTCCACCAGACTCCATGTAAATAATCAGGACTTTAGCGTGTATAGAGCCAGCATATCTCCACCAGACTCCATGTAAATAATCAGGACTTTTAGCGTGTATAGAGCCAGCATATCTCCACCAGACTCCATGTAAATAATCAGGACTTTTAGCGCGTATAGAGCCAGCATATTTCCACCAGACTCCATGTAAATAATCAGGACTTTTAGCGTGTATAGAGCCAGCATATCTCCACCAGACTCCATGTAAATAATCAGGACTTTTTAGCGTGTATAGAGCCAGCATATTTCCACCAGACTCCATGTAAATAATCAGGACTTTTAGCGTGTATAGAGCCAGCATATCTCCACCAGACTCCATGTAAATAATCAGGACTTTTAGCGTGTATAGAGCCAGCATATTTCCACCAGACTCCATGTAAATAATCAGGACTTTTAGCGTGTATAGAGCCAGCATATCTCCACCAGACTCCATGTAAATAATCAGGACTTTTAGCGTGTATAGAGCCAGCATATCTCCACCAGACTCCATGTAAATAATCAGGACTTTTAGCGTGTATAGAGCCAGCATATCTCCACCAGACTCCATGTAAATAATCAGGACTTTTAGCATGTATAGAGCCAGCATATCTCCACATGTAAATGGGTGAATTAAGGGTTTATTTCAACCAAACCAGAGTGGTGATTGTTGGAACAGTGGAAAGATGAACCAAGACGGCTTTTGGTAGTTTTATTTAGTTTCTGTCCACTTTGAATGAAGTGTGTTTTACGATGATAAAAGTAGTGATTATTTACATGGAGTCTGGTGCAGTTTGGAAATAGCGAAACCCATTATTTTTAGTTCACTGTAATAGCCCTGGTTGGTAGATGCTCACCACTGATGCGTGGTTGTGCCACTGACTTACAGGAGGAGCTGGGATCAGACTGGAAGCACTGGGAGAGAGAGAGACAGAGAGAGAGAGAGAGAGAGACAGAGATAGAGAGAGAGACAGACTGTTAATCCTTTGAATAGGGCTGATTAATGAATTCAATACTTTTTAGGCACATATTGCCTTTTTATTTTTGAGTATTGAATGCCTCGAGGACTAAATGTTATCAGCGTCAGTGAGCCAATCAGCACGCAGTAAATCAGGAACTGGTATCAAAGTCACGGTTTAAGAGTAGTGTACCTTAGTCTTCCTCTGAGATTCATCTCCATGTTCTCCTCCTGTAACACACACACACACACACACACACACTTCACTGTCAAAATAAATGGCCTCACATAAAAAACAAATACCCTAATATTACCCCAAAATAGTCAAGTTTTAACTGACGAACATTGAAAGACTTTCACGTAGGAGGACTCAACTGAAACAGATAAAAGCTACGAGAGAGAGAGAGAGAGAGAGTAGAGAGAGAGAGAGAGAGAGGAGAGAGAGAGAGAGAGAGCAGTGAGAGAGAGAGAGAGAGAGGGAGAGGGGGGAGAGAGAGAGAGAGAGAGGGAGAGCAGAGAGGAGAGGGCAGAGAGAGAGAGAGAGGGAGGCTGCAGAGAGAGAGAGATAGGAGAGAGAGGCAGAGAGAGAGAGAGAGAGAGAGACAGAGGAAGAGAGAGAGAGAGAGGAGAGGGTGTGTAAGAAGAGAGATAGGCAGAGGCAGGCAGAGGCAAGTAGATGGCAGAGACAGACATACAGGCAGAGAGGCAGAGACACACTGGTCTCTCTCCTTTGACATTTCTATCACTTATTTTTAACGATCATTGTCAAGCACTTTCTTCAGTGAACCATTTATTGACATTGTGATTCAACTGAGCAGCTCTAGTCGTGAAACGCGAAAGCAGAAGGGTGAACTGCTCACCTGCCTCTTGTGGTGGAGTCTGTCTCCGGTCAGAGAGACCGGAGAGAGGGACGAGCTGCAGGAAAAGGAGACTTGATGGAGCAGGTCGGCTGCAGAACCGATCGCAGCATCATCTCTCAGCTGTGGTGGAGGTTACTGACCTGTGGCGAGCGGCTGTTGCATGGACTACGCTTGCTGCGTCTGTACCAGCTGGCTTGAGGACACCGTGACTGGAAGACCGTCATCCTTTGGCCACGCTTCCTGAGAGACGCAACGACAACGATGCTCTGTACGTGTAGAAAATATTAGGGTTAAAACATCGAGAGAGAAGGGACAAAAAACGTTGAGAAAATGTCGAAAAAGTGACAAAATGTTGAAAAAGTGACAGAAATGTCGAAAAAAGACAAAAATGTCGATGACAGTATGAAAAAGTGACAAAAATGTCAAAAAAGACAAATGTCGAAAAAAAGTGACAAAATTGATGAAAAAGTGACAAAAAATGTAGAAAAATGACTAAAATGTTGAAAAAAAGTGACAAAAATGTTGAAAAAAATGAGAAAAATGTTGAAAAAATGAGAAAATGTTGAAAAAATGACTAAAATGTTGAAAAAAAAGACAAAAATGTTGAAAAAAGTGACAAAAATGTATGAAAAAAGTGACAAAAATGTTGAAAAAAGGACAAAATGTTGAGAAAAAATGACAAAAATGTTGAAAAAAGTGACAAAAATGTTGGAAAAAAGTGACAAAAAGATGCTTTTGTATGACATGTATAGTGACATATATATGAGGCATGACAGTATCTTGTTAACCCTCCTGTTGTCTTTTGTCTTTGACCCATTTTTTCTAAAAAAGTTTCTATATCAGAAATTTGCGTCAACCAAACGTTCCCCGCGACGCTTCTTCACAAGTTCAATAAATGATCAGTTCACCACTTCTACTGAATATTGGGCGTAATCCAGCTGGGATCAGACTGGAAGCACTGGGAGAGAGAGACAGAGAGAGAGAGAGAGAGAGACAGAGATAGAGAGAGAGACAGACTGTTAATCCTTTGAATAGGGCTGATTAATGAATTCAATACTTTTTAGGCACATATTGCCTTTTTATTTTTGAGTATTGAATGCCTCGAGGACTAAATGTTATCAGCGTCAGTGAGCCAATCAGCACGCAGTAAATCAGGAACTGGTATCAAAGTCACGGTTTAAGAGTAGTGTACCTTAGTCTTCCTCTGAGATTCATCTCCATGTTCTCCTCCTGTAACACACACACACACACACACACACACACACACACACACTTCACTGTCAAAATAAATGGCCTCACATAAAAAACAAATACCCTAATATTACCCCAAAATAGTCAAGTTTTAACTGACGAACATTGAAGACTTTTACGAGGAGGATCAACTCAAAACACAGATGTGTGTTAATGAGAGAGAGAGGGGGAGGGGGGAGAGAGAGAGAGAGAGAGAGAGAGAGAGAGAAAGGGAGAGAGAGAGAGAGAGAGGGAGAGGGGAGAGAGAGAGAGAGAGGGAGAGAGGAGAGCCAGAGAGGATAGATATATATATATATATATATGTATGAGGAGAGCGAGAGAGAGAGAGACAGAGAGAGATAGAGATGATAGAGAGAGAGAGAGAGAGAGAGAGAGAGAGAGAGAGTGAGAGAGAGAGAGAGAGAGAGAGAGAGAGAGAGAGAGAGACAGAGAGAGAGAGAGAGAGAGAGAGAGAGAGAGAGAGAGGGGGGGAGAGAGAGAGAGAGAGAGAGAGAGAGAGAGAGAGAGAGAGAGAGAGGGAGACACACTGGCCCCTCCTTTTGACATTTTTTATCACTTATTTTCAACGTTATTGTCAAGACTTTCAGGAACTATTTATTGACATTGTGATTAACTGAGCAGCTCTAGTCGTGAAACGAGAAGCAGAAGGGTGAACTGCTCACCTGCCTCTTGTGGTCGAGTCTGTCTCCGGTCAGAGAGAACGGAGAGAGGGGGACGAGCTGCAGGAAAAGGAAACGATGGAGCAGGTCAGCGGCTGAGACCCGACCGTGTACATCACTAGCTGTGGTGGAGGTTACTGACCTGTGAAGGGCAGCTGGGGTTGATGGACACGCTGCTGCGTCTGTACCGCGCTGAGGACACCGGACTGAAGACCGTCATCCCGTCACTGAGAGAGACGCAACGACAACGTGCTCAGACATGTAGAAAATATTAGGGTTAAAACATCGAGAGAAGGGACAAAAAACGTTGAGAAAATGTCGAAAAAGTGACAAAATGTTGAAAAAAAGTGACAGAAATGTCGAAAAAAGACAAAAATGTCGAAAAAAATGACAAAAATTATGAAAAAGTGACAAAAATGTCAAAAAAAGACAAATGTCGAAAAAAGTGACAAAATTGATGAAAAAGTGACAAAAATGTAGAAAAAATGACTAAAATGTTGAAAAAAGTGACAAAAATGTTGAAAAAAATGAGAAAAATGTTGAAAAAATGAGAAAAATGTTGAAAAAATGACTAAAATGTTGAAAAAAAAGACAAAAATGTTGAAAAAAGTGACAAAAATGTTGAAAAAAGTGACAAAAATGTTGAAAAAAGTGACAAATGTTGAAAAAAAATGACAAAAATGATGAAAAAGTGACAAAAATGTTGAAAAAAAGTGACAAAAATGTTGAAAAAATGACAAAAAGTGATATATATATATGACAGTATCTGTTAACCCTCCTGTTGTCTTTGACCCATTTTTCTAAAAGTTTCTATATCAGAAATTTGGGTTTTCTTTCAACCAAACGTTCCCTGCGACGCTCTTCACAAGTTCAATAAATGATCAGTTCACCACTTCTACTTAATATTGGGCGCTAATCCAGTGCTCCAATTATCTGTTGGTCTGTAAGGGTCTCTCTATCTCATATAAGAGGTTGGCCTAACCAGGCTATAATTAAACAGGATATGTGCACGGCAGGCCTAGGCTACGTAGTTCACACACACACACACACACCCACACACACACACACACATACACACACACACACACAGCACACGCACACACACATATACACACACACATACACGTGCTTACATCTGGATGTAGCCTGAAAAACCATAGATATACATATATACTGACTGGAGTATATACTGTATAGCCCATCTATGAGCAGACACCAGCGTGTCTCAGCCTGCTCAGCTCCCTCATCCTCGGCTCCTTCCTCCCCCTCTCTCCCTCATCCTCTCTGCTCCCTTCCTCCCCTCTCTCCCTCTCCTCTCTCCCTCATCCTCTGCTCCTTCCTCCCCCTCTCTCCCTCTCCCTCATCCTCGGCTCCTTCCTCCCCCTCTCTCCCTCTCCTCTCACTCATCCTCTGCTCCTTCCTCCCCTCTCTCTCTCCTCTCTCCCTCATCCTCTGCTCTTCCTCCCCCTCTCCCCCTCTCCTCTCCCTCATCCTCGGCTCCTTCCTCCCCCTCTCTCCCTCTCTCCTCTTCACTTATTTTTCAACGTTATTGTCAAGACTTTCAGGAACTATTTATTGACATTGTGATTAACTGAGCAGCTCTAGTCGTGAAACGAGAAGCAGAAGGGTGAACTGCTCACCTGCCTCTTGTGGTCGAGTCTGTCTCCGGTCAGAGAGAACGGAGAGAGGGGGACGAGCTGCAGGAAAAGGAAACGATGGAGCAGGTCAGCGGCTGAGACCCGACCGTGTACATCACTAGCTGTGGTGGAGGTTACTGACCTGTGAAGGGCAGCTGGGGTTGATGGACACGCTGCTGCGTCTGTACCGCGCTGAGGACACCGGACTGAAGACCGTCATCCCGTCACTGAGAGAGACGCAACGACAACGTGCTCAGACATGTAGAAAATATTAGGGTTAAAACATCGAGAGAAGGGACAAAAAACGTTGAGAAAATGTCGAAAAAGTGACAAAATGTTGAAAAAAAGTGACAGAAATGTCGAAAAAAAGACAAAAATGTCGAAAAAAAAATGACAAAAATTATGAAAAAGTGACAAAAATGTCAAAAAAAGACAAATGTCGAAAAAAGTGACAAAATTGATGAAAAAGTGACAAAAATGTAGAAAAAATGACTAAAATGTTGAAAAAAAGTGACAAAAATGTTGAAAAAAATGAGAAAAATGTTGAAAAAATGACTAAAATGTTGAAAAAAAAGACAAAAATGTTGAAAAAAGTGACAAAAATGTTGAAAAAAGTGACAAAAATGTTGAAAAAAAGACAAATGTTGAAAAAAATGACAAAAATGTTGAAAAAAGTGACAAAAATGTTGAAAAAATGACAAAAAAGTGATTTTTTTTATAATATATATATATATATATATATATATATGACAGTATCTGTTAACCCTCCTGTTGTCTTTGACCCATTTTTCTAAAAGTTTCTATATCAGAAATTTGGGTTTTCTTTCAACCAAACGTTCCCTGCGACGCTCTTCACAAGTTCAATAAATGATCAGTTCACCACTTCTACTGAATATTGGGCGTTTAATCCAGTGCTCCAATTATCTGTTGGTCTGTAAGGGGTCTCTCTATCTCATATAAGAGGTTGGCCTAACCAGGCTATAATTAAACAGGATATGTGCACGGCAGGCCTAGGCTACGAGTTCACACACACACACACACACACACACACACACACACACACATACACACACACACACACACACACACACACATATACACACACACACACACACATACTCTACATCTGGATGTAGCCTGGAAAAACCATAGATATACATATATACTGACGGAGTATATACTGTATAGCCCATCTATGAGCAGACACCAGCGTGTCTCAGCCTGCTCGCTCCCTCATCCTCGGCTCCTTCCTCCCCCTCTCTCCCTCATCCTCGGCTCCTTCCTCCCCCTCTCTCCCTCTCCTCTCTCCCTCATCCTCTGCTCCTTCCTCCCCCTCTCTCCCTCTCCCCCCTCCTCTCCTCCCTCCTCCTCCCTCCCTCTCTCCCTCTCCCCTCTCCCTCATCCTCTGCTCCTTCCTCCCCCTCTCTCCCTCTCCTCTCTCCCTCATCCTCTGCTCCTTCCTCCCCCTCTCTCCCTCTCCCTCATCCTCTGCTCCTTCCTCCCCCTCTCTCCCTCTCCCTCATCCTCTGCTCCTTCCTCCCCCTCTCTCCCTCTCTCTCTCCTTCCTCCCTCTCTCCCTCATCCTCTCTCCCTCCCTCTCCCTCTCTCCCTCTCCTCTCTCCCTCATCCTCTGCTCCTTCCTCCCCCTCTCCCTCTCTCCCTCATCCTCTGCTCCTTCCTCCCCCTCTCTCCCTCTCCTCTCTCCCTCATCCTCTGCTCCTTCCTCCCCCTCTCTCCCTCTCCTCCTCCCTTCCTCTCCTCTCTCTCCTCTCCTCTCTCCCTCATCCTCTGCTCCTTCCTCCCCCTCTCTCCTCATCCTCTGCTCCTTCCTCCCCTCTCTCCCTCTCCTCTCTCTCTCTCCTCTCTCCTCTCTCTCTCTCTCTCCTCATCCCTCTCTCTCTCCTCTCCTCTCTCCCTCCCTCTCTCCCTCATCCTCTGCTCCTTCCTCCCCTCTCTCTCTCTCCTCATCTCTCCTTCCTCCCCTCTCTCTCCTCTCTCTCTCTCTCTCTCCCTCTCTCCCTCATCCTCTGCTCTCTTCCTCCCCTCTCTCTCCCTCCTCTCTCTCTCCTCATCCTCTGCTCCCTTCCTCCTCTCTCTCTCCTCTCTCTCTCTCCCTCATCCTCTGCTCCTCTCCTCTCTCTCTCTCCTCTCTCTTCTCTCCCTCTCTCCTCTCTCTCTCTCCTCATCCTCTGCTCCTTCCCTCCCCTCTCTCTCCCTCATCCTCTGCTCTCTTCCTCCCCCTCTCTCCCTCTCCTCTCTCCCTCATCCTCCGCTCTCTTCCTCTCCCTCTCTCTCCTCCTCTCTCTCCTCATCCTCTGCTCCTTCCTCTCCCTCTCTCTCTCTCTCCTCATCCCTCTTCTCTCCTCTCTCTCCTCTCTCTCTCTCCTCTCTCCTCATCCTCTGCTCCTTCCTCTCCCCTCTCTCCCTCATCCTCTGCTCCTCTCCTCTCTCTCTCTCTCCTCTCTCTCTCCCTCTCTCCTCTCTCTCCTCTCTCCTCTCTCTCTCCTCATCCTCTGCTCTTCCTCCCCTCTCTCTCTCCTCATCCTCTGCTCCTTCCTCTCCCTCTCTCTCTCCCTCATCCTCTCTCCTCTCCTCCCTCCTCTCTCCTCATCCTCTGCTCCTCTCTCTCTCTCTCTCTCTCTCTCTCCTCATCCTCTCTCTCCTCTCCTCCCCTCTCTCTCCTCATCCTCTGCTCTCTTCCTCTCCCTCTCTCTCCTCATCCTCGTGCTCTCTTCCTCCCTCTCTCTCTCTCTCCTCATCCTCGGCTCCTTCCTCTCTCTCTCTCTCCTCTCTCTCTCTCCTCTCCTCTCTCTCCTCTCTCTCTCTCCTCTCCTCTCTCTCTCTCTCCTCTCTCTCTCTCCTCTCCCTCTCTCTCTCTCTCCTCATCCTCTCTCCCTCTCCCTCCTCTCTCCCTCATCCTCTGCTCTCTTCCTCCCCCTCTCTCCTCTCTCTCTCTCCTCCTCTCTCTCCTCTCCTCTCTCTCTCTCTCTCTCTCTCTCTCTCTCTCTCTCCTTCCTCTCTCTCTCTCTCTCTCTCTCTCTCTCTCTCTCTCTCTCTCTCTCCTCCTCTCTCTCTCCTCTCTCTCTCTCTCTCTCTCTCTCTCTCTCCTCTCCTCTCTCTCTCTCTCTCTCTCTCTCTCTCTCTCTCTCTCTCTCTCCTCATCCTCGTTCTCTCCTCCTCTCTCTCTCTCTCTCTCTCTCCTCATCCTCCTCCTCTCCTCTCTCTCTCTCTCTCTCTCCTCATCCTAGTTCTCTCCTCTCCCTCTCCCTCTCTCTCTCCTCCCTCTCCTCTCTCTCTCCTCCCTCTCTCTCCTCTCCCTCATCCTCTGCTCTCTTCTCTCCCTCTCTCCTCTCTCTCCTCATCCTCTCCTCCTCTCTCTCCTCTCTCCCTCTCTCTCCTCCTCCCCCTCTCTCCCTTTCCTCTCTCCCTCATCCTCTGCTCCTTCCTCCCCCTCTCTCCCTCTCCTCTCTCCCTTCCATTTATATTTTAATGTAACGTCTTTAATGGTAAGAGACCGCACAGGGATGGATAATGAGGGTTGTTTAAGATTAGACACCTTCAGATGTCAGAGACCCCCTCAGATATTTGACTTTGTTGCTTTCATGGACGCCAGTCCTCCCTCTGGCTCCCACGTAATTAGAGCACTGGTTTAATAGCATTAGAATAAAAAAAACTTATAAAAGAACGTCGAAAAAAATGACAAAAATGTTGAAAAAAGTGACAAAAATTTCGGAAAAAGTTACAGAAATGTCGGAAAAAGTGACAAAAATGTAAAAAAAAAGACAAAAATGTTGAAAAAAGTGACAAAAATGCAAAAAAAAGACAAAATGTAAAAAAAAAGACAAAAATGTTGAAAAAAGTGACAAAAATGTTGGAAAAAGTGACAGAAATGTCAGAAAAAGTGAAAAAATGTTGAAGAAAGTGACAAAAACGTTGAAAAAAGTGACAAAAACGTTGAAAAAGTGACAAAAATGTCAAAAAAAGACAAAAATGTTGAAAAAAAGTGACAAAAACGTTGAAAAAGTGACAAAAATGTCAAAAAAGTGACAAAAATGTTGAAAAAAAGTGACAAAATTGTCAAATAAAATGACAAAAAATGTACCCAGAAAACCAAAAAGTTTCAGTGTCGAAGGGAAAGTTAAAATGCAACAACAGAAACTGAGTTAGCTACTCCAACTACCTTAAATAGTTAGTTTATTATAATCTATGACAAACGAATCATACGTGTTGTATGTAGAATATGAAGAAACGTAACAATATACATGTTTTGTGATTGCCAGCTTTCTTGTACATTGAACATTACAATTATGAATCAATACCACAGACTGTTAATATATTTACAGTCAATGATCAATACACACTTTCAATACATCTCCAATGTAAAATAACAGGCCAAAAAGGATTTTATTTTACTTTAAGGCCTGCTTGGTATATTAAACATATGCCGAATTTAAGAGTGGGTCCTATGCTTTAATAAAAGTCTGAAGTCATATTTCATTAGATGTGTATGGCTCTCTTTAAACAAGGAAAATATAAATGCAATGTTTTTTCAAACGGAGTTTGGTGTTGCACACTTATAAAGCTTACATTTTATTTTACTTTAAGGCCTGCTTGGGGTATTAAACGTAGGCCGAATTGAAGAGTAGGTCCTATGCTTTAATAAAAGTCTGAAGTCACATTTCGTTAGATGTGTATGGCTCTCTTTAAACTTGAGTGGAGCTGACCTGACACTGGTGATCATGGGGGCGCTGTTCGATCTGCGGAGTGCCCCGCCTCCTGCCCCGCCAGCTGCGCCTGCGCACTGGTCCACTTCCATCCGTTCCATACCTTGGTCCGCAGGCCCGGCGGTGGCAGCTCCAACTGCCGGCCTCCGAGCTTTCGAAGGCGGCGTCGGGCTCTACTCAAGCCCGGTGGAAGCCCGACCCGCAGGCCTCACGAGCAGCAAACCCAGAGCCGCCAAGTCAGCGGGCTGAACACCGAAGCTGTCGTCTCTCTCTACCACATTTCCCTCAGAAAAACACCGTATCCGTGTGCGACTACGGGTCGGACCGTCATTTATAATTCACAGCTACGCTTCACTTGCTGCTGTCTCTAACGGAAATCTTAACGGCTGCGTAAAAGCGACATAAAATACGAACCCCGCGCAAAAACACTCGACGTAAAGTTTTTGTAAGGGCATACAGTTAACGCTCACCCGGCTGTCCCGACTCTGACGTGAAACTTTTTAATTCGAGTCCGCACAGGTGACGTGACTTTTAGGATTAGCTGTTGAGCTAACTTGGTTTGCAGTAAAATCCTCCAGTCAAGAGATCAGAAAACTGCTCAGCAGCTGCCCGGAACAGCGAACCCCGGGCCGGCCACACAGTCCGCAGGGAGTCGGTCACACGGTCCCACTCCCCAAAAAAGCAGACTTCCAGATAAGTCCGCGTAATCACTGAAAATGTAAAAATTTGAAAGATTTTCACAACATAGCTAGTCCTTGACCAAATAGAGGTAGTTCACCAACTGTGGAAACAGCGCCGCTGTCTGGTCACACAGAGAACTGCAGCTGAGAGAAGTGAGAAAGTGAACAGTAACATTTAGTTTAATAGACCTTTTTCACGGCAGACATGTTGACATGTCATAGTAGGAACAGTACAGGTGTATTAAAAACCATTAATGATGGCTGCGTTCCACTTAGGAGAGGCCCTGGTGTTGTTCATGCTGACTCACTGAAATATCTCACTGGGTCACTAGATGGAACTGAGCCATCGTTGAGGTTATCAATGTCAGCTGTGCTTTTCCTACTATGACAAGTCAACATGTCTGCTGTGGAAAAGGTCCATAGTTTGAACCTAAACGCGATCCATGTGTGTGATTTCATTTTTGGAACAAACATGGTTTGTAAGAGAAGAAAAACAAAACAAACAACAAAAACGGATAAATACACAAACAGAAAAATCAATCTGATTTCTTTTAATAAAAAAAAAAAGGATAAGTTGGAGAAAGAGCAGGCAGAAGCATAACACGATAACAACATGTAAACAACACGATAACGCGTAGACAACATGTTGATTTTTCACACGTAAACAACACAATAACAGCACGTAAACAACACAATACCAGCACGTAAACATCACGTCGATTTTTCACATGTAAACAACACGATAACACATAAACAACACGTAATCAACACAACAAAAACACGTAAACAACGCGTAAACAATACAATAACAACACGATAACACGTAAACAACACGATAACGCATAGACAACACGTTAATTTTTCAACCATAAACAACACATAAACAACACGTAAACAACACAATAACAACAAAATAACAACACATAACGCGTAAACAACACGTTGATTTTTCACACGTAAACACCACGTAAACAACACAATAACAACACGATAATAACACATAAACAACAGATTTTTCACACGTAAACAACACGTAAACAAAGCGTAAACAACATGACAACGCGTAGACAACACATTGATTTTTCACACGTTAACAACACATAATCAACACGATAACATGTAAACAATGTGTAAACAACACAATAACAACACAATAACAACACAAACAACGCGTAAACAACACAATAACAACACATAAACAACGCGTAAACAACACAATAACACAATAACAACACAATAACACGTCAATTTTTCACACGTAAACGACACGTAAACAACATGTAAACAACACGTAAACAACATAACAACACGTAAACAACGCGTAAACAACACGATAACGCGTAGACAACACGTTGATTTTTCACACGTTAACAACACATTAACAACACGATAACACATTAATAACACGATAACAACACATTAATAACACGATAACAACACATTAATAACACGTTAACAACACATTAATAACACGATAACAACACATTAATAACACGATAACAACACATTAATAACACGATAACAACGCGGGAAGCGACACTTGCGTAGTCGCGTGGATCTGCGGCGTCTACTACGCCTGCCAATCA
>NC_135867.1:362500-365000 GCF_031162955.1 Sander vitreus
TCCAGCAATGCCGTGCAGTGCCCTGCTACACCCTGCTACGTCCAGCTACACCCTGCTACGTCCAGCTACGCCCTGCTATGCCGTGCAGTGCCCTGCTATACCCTGCTACGCCATGCAGTGCCCTGCTATGCCCTGCTACGTCCAGCCGTGCAGCAGTGCCCTGCTTATTATTCTAAGTGTCTGACAACATTATGAAAGGATCCCTACAGAAACATGAAAGCCCCGAAATCACCATCACCAAACTCCACCAGACTCCATGTAAATAATCAGCACTTTTAGCGTGTATAGAGCCAGCATATTCCCACATGTAAATGGCTGAATTAAGGGTTTATTTCAACCAAACCAGAGTGGTGATTGTTGGAACAGTGGAAAGATGAACCAAGACGGCTTTTGATAGTTTGATTTAGTTTCTGTCGACTTTGAATGAAGTCTGTTTTACGCTGATAAAAGTCCTGATTATTTACATGGAGTCTGGTGGAATTTGGCAATAGCGAAACCAACTATTTTTAGTTTACTATAATAACCCTGGTTTGTAGATGCTCACCACTGATGCGTGGTTGTACCATTTTATTTAAATGTTTTTGTCACTTTTTTCCCAATTTTTTTGGCATTTTTCAACAAGTTTTTGTTTTTCTGATGTTTTTTTTTCACTTTTCTCGATTTTTTTTGGTCACTTTTTTAAACGTCCTTTTGTCATAGTTCTGATATAGAATTTTTTTGTAAACGGGACAACAGGATGGTTAATATCTCTACTATGGTTAATAGGCTCCTCCTGTCCTGTGGGCCGGTGCTGCTTGCTGTTTTAACCGTTGAAAACCTCCGTCACTTGGCCGAACGCTGAAATAACGGCAGAGCGGAGCGATTCTATTCATTCCCTATTAGAACAAGCGGTACCACGGCGGCGAAAATGCCCGGATGTTCACCGCTCTCCCGCGCTCTGTTACTCGGCCAAAAGCCAAGAGCGGAAAGTGGGGAGGAATGGGGAGGAGGAAGAAGAAGGAACGTACTGCCTTCCTTCAGACCGAGTCAACACATAGTTTTAGGCTACTTTTATTAACTTCTCTTCGTTAATGTTTGAATAACGCGTTCGTGCCGTGCCGCACCGCGCCGCGGTCAGCCAACACAGCGAAGCCAGCGGCGGGCGGAGGCGACCCGCGGGGTCACGGACAGCGACATGGCGGAGGGATCCGGGCCGTCTGGATGTGACTGGTAGGTGGGTAAAACCCTCCGAGGACTCCCCGCTGCTGGTAAACAACTGCGGAGCAGAGCAGGCGGTCTTCTGTGGGGACCGGAGAGAGAGTTTTAACAACTTCTAATAGACATTAAGATTATGTTTTTGTCAAAGTTTAAATAGTTTGTGACCAGGACAACAGTAGGCTAATTTAAATATAGCCTAAACTGTAGCTGTGAACTGAAGAATATGGATAGATAGATAGATAGATAGATAGATAGATAGATAGATAGATAGATAGATAGATAGATAGAGAGATAGAGAGATAGATAGAGAGATAGTGTGTGACTGTGTGTGTGTATGTGTGTCTTTGTGTGTGTGTGTGTGTGTGTGTGTGTGTCTCTGTGTGTGTATGTGTGTCTTTGTGTGTGTGTGTTTGTATGTGTGTGTGTGTGTGTGTGTGTTTGTGTGTGTGTGTGTGTGTGTGTGTGTGTGTGAGTGACTGTGTGTGTGTGTGTGTGTGTGTGTGTGACTGTGTGTGTGTGTGTGTGAGTGACTGTGTGTGTGTGAGTGACTGTGTGTGTGTGAGTGACTGTGTGTGTGTGTGTGACTGTGAGTGTGTGTGAGTGACTGTGAGTGTGTGTGTGTGTGTGTGTGACTGTGAGTGTGTGTGTGTGTGTGTGTGTGTGTGTGTGTGAGGCAGGCAGACAGACAGATAGATATTTCTGTTAGTATCTGTCAATCAATCGACCAATTATTTGAGTTTCCAAGGCACACCAGTATCCTTCCTTTATTGCTTAATTGTCCTTGCTGTCTTCTTTAAATCCATATGACTCCTTAATAACCCTGTCATTGCTTTAAGGGTTGGTATCATGGGGCTTTAAAGAGTATTTAATAACAGGTTGCATTTAATAATGGTGAAACTGGCTCTAATAATAGGTTGATTCATGCAGGTTGACAGGGTTACTGACGGGCTGCTAATGACATAACTTCATAACAACTGCTGTCGTCTGCAGGTTTCAGAGTTACATTGATGGCTCCCTGGGAGGGGAAGACTAAAGTCAAGTAAACAGTCTGATCATCTGAATCAGGGGTGCCAAACTCAACTTCACTACGGGCCACATACCCTTCATCATACCCCCCATCATCACATGGTATGGTGAAGGGTATGTGATGATGGGGGGGCTATGGTGAAGGGTATGTGATGATGTGGGGGGTATGGTGAAGGGTATGTGATGATGTGGGGGTATGGTGAAGGGTATGTGATGATGGGGGGGGGTATGGTGAAGGGTATGTGATGATGTGGGGGGTATGGTGAAGGGTATGTGA
>NC_135867.1:375937-390937 GCF_031162955.1 Sander vitreus
GCATCGCACAGGCCGGGGCGTGGCACTTGTCAAAATATTTTCACACTTAGCAAAGTTACCCCACATATGCACGACAAAATAAGGACACAATCACAGCTCGTACAATTCACAGCACTGCTTGGAACAAAAAAAACAAATTAAAAAAAAATTAAAAACATGCTGTGTCGGTTTCTTCTTCCCTTCTGGGTCGCAGCTTCAAATGACGGAGGAAGGGAGGGAAATATTGGCCATTTTGAAATAAAAAAATAAAATAAAAAATGTGTGTGGTCTAGTGTAAAAAAAAACCAAACATTGTTCTTCTTTGTCTCCTGAAAATAAAAACAAACAGTAACACTTTATTGAAGGTATCTACATAAGAGTGACATGACACTGTCCTAAACACATGAACCCTAACACAACCCTCCTGGCTGGCTCGCCAAATCGAACTAACCGAACCCTAACTATAACCCAACCCTCCTGGCTGGCTCGCCAATTCGAACCCTAACTATTACCCAACCCTCCTGGCTGGCTCGCCAATTCGAACCCTAACTATTACCCAACCCTCCTGGCTGGCTCGCCAATTCGAACCCTAACTATTACCCAACCCTCCTGGCTGGCTCGCCAATTCGAACCCTAACTATTACCCAACCCTCCTGGCTGGCTCGCCAATTCGAACTAACCTTTACTAAAAGAAGCGTTGTGTCATACACGTTTGTTTATGACACGTTAATGACAGTGTCATGTCACTCTTATGTGGATACCTTCAAGTAAAGTGTAACCAATTAAAAATTTATTTGTTTGTGTAAAGCCTTGAAAACAAACTTTCGGGATGGCTAGCGAAAAAAGAACTGTTGTTCTTTGCCTCCTGAAAATAAAAACAAACAGCAACGTTTGCAGTTCTCTGGGTTTGTTTCGGCTAATGAAAGTGCAGTGCTTCTGTGTCGTCTGAAATGTTGATCTGTGCAGTTTTTATGTGGGGGGGGAGGGGGGGCGGGGGAAGAATAACTTTAATTAAAAAATATGACGGTCTTCGAACTACTTTCATGTGTTTTTTTTTAAGAATGAACACAGAGGAACAGATCCAGTAGAGGAGAATAAACGCTGCTGAAGTTCGGAGTTTGAACGATGAAAATAGAATAAAATAAAAACGTGGACGGCGCTTGAGGAGAAGAGGAGGATCACGCAGAGGAGTTGAAGAGAAACACTGCTGCCGTTTCATTTGATCACATCTCTCGCTTACAGGTTTTAATTGGCCGTTAGGTTTCCATGGCACTTTTTTTTATATAATTTGGCCAATTTTCTACATCACAACATTTGGATTTCTTTCAAGCAAATTGCCCAAAAATAACAGATTGTTCCATACAATGCTCTTTGTAGGTAAAATCAAAAATCAGATCACTACTTTAATTGAATTTTGGGGTTTTTATTTAATTTTATAGCATTTGCAAAAAGAATGAAATGGTTTTTAAAAGGCCCTGGACCCCCACACAGGTGTTCAAGGCCCTGGTCCCCCACACAGGTGTTCAAGGCCCTGGACCCCCACACAGGTGTTCAAGGCCCTGGACCCCCACACAGGTGTTCAAGGCCCTGGTCCCCCCACACAGGTGTTCAAGGCCCTGGACTCCCCACACAGGTGTTCAAGGCCCTGACCCCCCACACAGGTGTTCAAGGCCCTGGACCCCCACACAGGTGTTCAAGGCCCTGGTCCCCCACACAGGTGTTCAAGGCCCTGGACCCCCACACAGGTGTTCAAGGCCCTGGACCCCCACACAGGTGTTCAAGGCCCTGGACCCCCACACAGGTGTTCAAGGCCCTGGTCCCCCACACAGGTGTTCAAGGCCCTGGTCCCCCACACAGGTGTTCAAGGCCCTGGTCCCCCACACAGGTGTTCAAGGCGCTGACACACCAATCCGATTATCGGCCGTTGGACAGTCTGGCGAGGTCGGTGACTCGAGTCTGTTCGGTGTGTTCCGTGCCGTCGTCCGTTGGAGGAGCCGTCGTCGTTCATTTTGGTCGACCTGACATGCTGGGTCGGAGGGCGGGCAGTCGGACTCATTATATGACATTGCATATGTGTGTATATGCATAAAACTACACGTGTGATATTACGAGACATCGGCAAGTTCGATCGACTCAATCTCAACTTGCTGGTGACGTTACCTTTCAAAATAAAACTTCCTGCTTTACAAACCGCTGAAAACCGGTCGTACTCTGAACTAACGATTCAAGTCAGTTAGGGAGGAATTTCACACAATGTTTAGCATTTAAAATCCGATTTTGTTTTATTTAGTGGAAGAAAATCCTGTCATTCAAGAAATACTACACATTACTCTCCTCTTAACTCATTCAGACATCAGAACTGTGAATCATCTGGAATATAAGAGGTTACTTACATGGTGACTTTATGGAACGGAGATAATCAATTAACACTAAACCCTCATGTTCTCGGGTCAAATGTGACCCATTTTCAAAGTTTCTTTATCAGAAATTTGGGGGTTTTTCAACCACATTTTCAAACAAAATAATGTGGATGGTTCCCTACAAACGCTCCTCACAAGTTGTATTCAACTTCATAGCATTTGACTTTTTTTTTTTTTTAAATAAAAAAACCACACAAAACGTGAAAAGGTGCAGAAAAAAACGTTGGGGAAAAAGTGACCATAGTGTCGAAAAAGACGTCAAAAACTTTGAAAAAATGTAAAAATTTTGACGCAGAGAAACAAAAAGTTGCACGGTCGACGGGAAGACAACACCAGGGTTAACGTGATAGTTGACATCCCCCCCCCCCCACTTTCTTAAAAATTACTCTGGCAACTTACTGCGATATAAAACACCTAAAAAGTGTATTTTACATCCACAATAAATCACACAAAAAAATGAAAACATTTCCTGTAATTGGCAACCGGGAGATCTAGAAGACACGACGCAGCTTACAGTAGTCACTGATCCTACGAAAGCAAACGCTGAACATATTTTAAAGGCGCAGTAGGTAAGACTTATAAAACTAAGCAAAAAACGCATTCATTCTCCCTTGTGGGGGGAGGGGCTTAGGAGACTGTTTTGGGCTTTAGTGGAAAGGGGGAAAGAGACTGAGAAGTTGTCGATGTTCACATTTTTTGGCTTATTCCTGGATCTTCCCAATCCTACCTACGGCACCTTTAAGTACATTTGCTGAAAGTGCATTCAGGGGCATTGTGGCGAGATGTTTAGCACATTAATAATAAACAGAAACAGCAGCATTTCTCTTCAACAACGGTGACGGTTTAAAGCAGGCGGGGGTCGAGTCATGGAGCGTTTCCACTGTGAGAGATTTAGACTTTAATTCAGTTAAACCGTAGGAACACAATCAACGGTTCAGTTAGTTTTAAACTACTTTATAACTCAAAGATCCTGGCGTAAGAAATCTACTTTTACTCTTTAAAAAACAGACCAAATAAACAGAAACCAGATCAGTTTACACCAGCCGAAAAAACGCACTGACCCAACGTCAAACTCAGGTCTAAAGTTGGATTCGGGATAAAACAAAAAAAACCATTCCAGCGTCGCCAGAGTTAGTGCTCATTCGTTAGCCGTCTACAAGAAAGTAGGCGGTGTGAAAACAACATGGAAACCTTAAAACAGTGTTTCTCAAATGGGGGTACGTGACTCCCAAAACGACAGATATGACCGTTCTATTTAACGTAACGGACACAGTTTTTAAACGTACTTAGATTTGAATAGACCACATATTTTGCAAAGTGTTTTTGAAAGTGAAAAGATTTTTTTAAAGACCTATATTTGGAATATTTTCAGCGCAGTACTTTGCTCTTCGAAAGCCCCGGGGAACGGAAGCCACCAGACTCCTTTGACAAAACCGGTGATTTTACCTCGCAGAACACGGGAGTTCCTGCTCTACCCACGGCCGCTGAGGTTAGTTAGTTTGTGTTATTGAATGACTTTAGTGAATCTAAACTAGCCGTTTAAAACACCAAAGTCACAGAATAACACGAACTAACTAACCTCGGAGGCAGTGGGTAGAGCAGGAACTCCCGTGTTCTGCGAGGTAAAATCACCAGTTTTGTCAAAGGAGTCTGGTGGCGTTGAAGAAAGCTTCAGTTCCCCGTGTCGTAACGGGCTGTCTGACAGCAAGGTACAGCGCTGAAAATCTTCTAAATATAGCGTCCACATAAACTGATATAGATGGTTTTAGGAGTCTAAAATGTGTTTAGCTAACATCGCTTAGCTTCTGTGTCCTGCCTGCTTCTCTCATTTCAATAAACCTGAACTGTCCCTTTAAGTCTTGAACTTTCCAAAGTGATCTAATGCTCCCTATATTAAAGATTATTTTTTTTACTGTTATTGAAAGGATTTTAAGATTTTTCTAGGAATCCAGATCATTTATATCAAGTCCCACAACTCTTCCAGCTCAGGTCCACCAGCCTGCAGGTCTAGCCTTTAAAAATATAACTGTATATTGGTGTTTTTAAAGCTTAAAACGTGTTCAGTAGGAACCAATGGATTCGGAGCTTGAGAGACAGACAGGAAGTCAGACAGAACTGAGAGACGGACTAACATGTTTTGGGGTTTTGGCGTCTTGTCATCATGACATCTGATGACAGAGAGAAAAATACTGAACACAAACTAACAGATTCTTAAACTTCAGAAAAGATGGAAAGGGTTTTCAATAAATAGGAAACTCAGTCAACGCTGGAATGGTCCTTTCAAAATAAAACAGAAAAGAAAGTGCGGCTGACAGAACAAACAGGGTTCAGTGTGATGAGAGTGGATGCTGGTGAAGTGTGTGTGTGCACGTGCGTGTGTGTGTGTGTGTGCACGTGCGTGTGTGTGTGTGTGTGTGTGCACGTGTGTGTGCGTGCGTGTGTGTGTCCTCCCCTCGCAGCCAGGATGTAAAAAGCATCTACGTTATTTTACTTGAAGAAAAGCGTCGATCGCCACTGAACACGGATCTCAAACTGCTCGTAAAAGATTATTTTTTTTCTATGTTTCAAATATATATTCTGTTTGTACAAGACGATGATCGTCGCCGTGGGAAACAGTCGACGTTCAAACTAAAAGCAGATTTCAAAGTAAAAGCTCAAAGACGAGCGATGCAGCGTCCTACACATCTTTTCTTATGTTTTTTCCTAATTCAGCTGATCGATCAGCCCTTCGATCGGCACCGCTAACATCTGTCCTGCAGCTGCTAAACATTTGGAGTTTTTTTTTTTTTTTTTCAACCTTCAGCAAAAAAGAGAAACAGAGAGACAGACAGATGGAGAAGAAGACGACGGCATGACGAAAATGGCTGAAGCAAAAAGAGGAAGAACACCACCGGGCCTCCATCCAAACATGCCCTCATCCACCCCCTCTGCCGGGGAATGTAACGTCAAGAGTGTGTGTGTGTGTGTGTGTGTGTGTGTGGGGGGGGGGGGTTTTCGAAGCGAGCGTATGAAGGGTTGGCGAGCTCCTAGCAGTCCTCGTCTTTGTCGTCCACGGCGCCTTTGAGCCGCAGGCGGGCGAAGTCCTCGAAGACAAAGTCGTCGTCCTGGGAAATGCTGCTAAAAGGACGAAGAGAGAGAGTTTCTGTTAATTAACTGTTCCATTTAAAACGGCACTGAGTGCGTTACTGTGTGTGTGTGTGTTACTGTGTGTGTTACTGTGTGTGTGTGTGTGTGTCTGTGTGTGTGTGTGTGTGTGTTACCTGTGTGCGTGTGTGTGTGTGTACGTGTGTGTGTTACTGTGTGTGTTACTGTGTGTGTGTGTGCGTGTGTGTTACTGTGTGTGCGTGTGTGTGTGTGTGTGTGTGTGTGTGTGTGTGTGTGTGTGTGTGTGTGTGTGTGTGTGTGTGTGTGTGTGTGCGTGTGTGTCTGTGTGTTACTGTGTGTGTGTGTGTGTGTGTGTGTGTGTGTGTGTGTGTGTGTGTGTTACTGTGTGTGTGTCTGAATGTGTGTGTGTGTCATTCGGTTTGTGTGTGTTACTGTGTGTCTGAATGTGTGTGTCTGTGTGTTACTGTGTATGTTATGGTGTGTGTGTGCGTGTATGTGTGTCTGTCTGTGTGTGTTACTGTTTGTGTGTGTGTTACTGTGTGTGTGTGCGTGTGTGTGTGTTACTGTTTGTGTGTTACTGTGTTACTGTGTGTTACTGTGTGTGTATCTTTGTGTGTGTCTGTGTGTGTTACTGTGTGTCTGAATGTGTGTGTATCTTTGTGTGTGTCTGTATGTTACTGTGTGTGTTACTGTGTGTGTGTGTGTGTGTGTGTCTTTGTGTGTGTCACGGTGTGTGTGTCACGGTGTGTGTGTGTCACGGTTTGTGCGTGTGTGTGTGTGTCTTTGTGCGTTACTGTGTGTATCTTTGTGTTACTGTGTGTGTTATGGTGTGTATGTATGTATAAATAAATAAATAAATAAATAAATAGAAAAGCAGCAATTCTTCCCATTTGTGAAGCTTGAACCATGAAATGTTTTCACATGAAAAGACATTTTAATGTTCAGCCAGTCGACTGATTAACGGGCCGACGGTTATAGTTGTTATAAATCAAATAATAAACACAAGACTCCAGACTCACTTTGTGTCGAATTCTATCAAATTGGTGTCGATGGGGGGGTCCATCTCTGGCACGGCTGCAACACACACAAACACACACACTGTTAGCGTGTCACACGTCGTCTCCACGGAAATTCAGCGCATGATAAAGAAGGGAAAAGGCCGGAGCTGTGTGCATTCTCAGGATATATTTACATTGCTACGTTTGGGTTTAAAAAGGAATACGTTTTGCTAGGTTTCCCCCCGAAATATGAGCGAAATCATGAACAAATGAGACATTTTGTGCACGTTACGAGCAGAAAAACACCAGAGCGGGGGGAATGAGAGGGTGAGACGCCAGAGCAGGGGGAATGAGAGGGTGAGACGCCAGAGCAGGGGGAAAGAGAGGGTGAGACGCCAGAGCAGGGGGAATGAGAGGGTGAGACGCCAGAGCAGGGGGGAGATGAGAGGGTGAGACGCCAGAGCAGGGGGAATGAGAGGGTGAGACGCCAGAGCAGGGGGAAAGAGAGGGTGAAACGCCAGAGCAGGGGGAATGAGAGGGGGAGACGCCAGAGCAGGGGGAAAGAGAGGGTGAGACGCCAGAGCAGGGGGAATGAGAGGGTGAGACGCCAGAGCAGGGGGAAAGAGAGGGTGAGACGCCAGAGCAGGGGGAAAGAGAGGGGGGAATGTAGCCTCAATGTCAGGAAGTATCCGTTGGTTAAATGTCGACCCTGTTCACCTGTAGCGTCTTTAAAATGTCCGACCTTTACGTCCCGGATCTGTAACGTGGTGTTTGTGTGAGTAACTCACCGGACTGTGGGCGGGACAGCGGCGCCTCCACCGGTTTAGGATGCATTAGGATGAAGGGCAGCTCCACCGAAACGTCTCTGAAAAACAAAAACAAACAAACACACAAACACGCGTCACTTTGTTACCGCTCAGTCCACTTCCTGGTTTTAAATCAACACCAATTTTATGTAGTTTCAAATAAAATCTGCTCTGAGGACGCGTCAACAGGATCTCACAGTGGTCGACTGATGTTTTATTCGGAAAATCAGCTAAAAGCCAAAAAACTTGGACACAGAATACGATCTCATATTGTACTGAAATAGAGAGAAAGAGGCCGTGCAGTTGCTGAATCTTCATTTCAGATCAACAAAAGGTCAGTTTAGAAGATCTTCGTCAGATTTTTAGAGGCTCTAGTCACGCTCATCCCCGACTGAACGCACCGAACAGACTCGAGTCACTGACCTCGCCAGACTGTCCAACGGCCGATTATCGGGTTGGTGTGTCAGGGCCTTGAACACCCGTGTGGGGGTCCAGGGCCTTTAACACCCGTGTGCGGGTCCAGGGCCTTTAACACCCGTGTGGGGGTCCAGGGCCTTGAACACCCGTGTGGGGGTCCAGGGCCTTTAACACCCGTGTGCGGGTCCAGGGCCTTGAACACCCGTCCGGGGGTCCAGGGCCTTGAACACCCGTCCGGGGGTCCAGGGCCTTCAACACCCGTCCGGGGGTCCAGGGCCTTCAACACCCGTCCGGGGGTCCAGGGCCTTCAACACCCGTGTGGGGGTCCAGGGCCTTGGACACCCGTCCGGGGGTCCAGGGCCTTGGACACCCGTGTGGGGGTCCAGGGCCTTTAACACCCGTGTGGGGGTCCAGAGCCTTTAACACCCTTGTGGGGGTCCAGGGCCTTTAACACCCGTGTGGGGGTCCAGGGCCTTTAACACCCGTGTGGGGGTCCAGGGCCTTGAACACCCGTGTGGGGGTCCAGGGCCTTGAACACCCGTGTGGGGGACCAGGGCCTTGAACACCCGTGTGGGGGTCCAGGGCCTTTAACACCCGTCCGGGGGTCCAGGGCCTTGAACACCCGTCCGGGGGTTCAGGGCCTTGAACACCCGTCCGGGGTCAGGGCCTGAACACCCGTCCGGGGGGTCCAGGGCCTTGAACACCCCCGTGGGGGTCCAGGGCCTTGAACACCCCCGTGGGGGTCCAGGGCCTTGAACACCCGTGTGGGGGACCAGGGCCTTGAACACCCGTGTGGGGGACCAGGGCCTTGAACACCCGTGTGGGGGACCAGGGCCTTGAACACCCGTGTGGGGGACCAGGGCCTTTAAAAACCATTTCATTCTTTTTGCAAATGCTATAAACAGCCAATGAAAACCTGTAAGCGAGAGATGTGATCAAATGACACGGCAGCAGTGTTTCTCTTCAACTCCTCTGCGTGAGTCTTGTGAGTCCGGTGTGTAGCGCCTTTAGAACGAAAACTTTGGTGCCTTATTTCGGTGACTTTTTTTTTTTTTTCCAGATGCATCGCTGCGTGGGACACTACGTTACCCAATGGTTAAAATGCTGACAGCTAACGTTAAGCGGTGTAAAGTGTGACTGTATTTCCCTGTAGAGGATTCCAACAGCGAGACGTAACAGCCTGACTGCAGCTGCCGTTGTCGGAAAAACAACACAGACGGTGCGGTGCGTTCACTTGAAACTCGCCAGCCTTGTGGTGCATTCAAAGTTATTGTAAAATACCCTTAAGTCTTACCTACTGCATCTTTAAAGTTAGAGATAAACTGGATTAATGTAAGTTTAAAATAGTTTTAAATGAGACGTAAACTAGTTTTAAATCAGAGCAGATGTGTTTTCATTAAACCAGTTTGTGTTTTAATGAGTCAGATCAGAGTAAATGAACACTGAGGCTGTCGGTCACATTTACCTGTCCAACATGCCTCTCAGCAGCCTGCAGGGGGGGACACAGAGGGGGGGGGGAGGAGGGAGAAAGGTAGCGAGGTAGGCAGGGAGGAAGGAAGGAATGGAGGGAGGGAGGAACGGAGGGAGGGAGGGAACGAGGGATGGAGGTAGGGAACGAGGGAGGGAGGAACGGAGGGAGGGAGGAAGGGAGGAAAGAAGGGAGGAAGGGAGGGAGGGAGGGAGGAAGGGAGGCAGGGAGGAAGGAATGGAGGGAGGGAGGAATGGAGGGAGGTAGGGAGGAAGGTATGGAGGTAGGGAACGAGGGAGGTAGGTATGGAGGTAGGGAGGGAGGAAGGTAGGTATGGAGATAGGGAGGGAGGGAGGGAGGGAGGTATGGAGGTAGGGAGGTATGGAGGTATGGAGGTAGGGAGGGAGGAAGGTATGGAGGTAGGAAGGGAGGAAGGTATGGAGGTAGGGAGGGAGGGAGGTATGGAGGTAGGGAGGTAGGGAGGGAGGGAGGTATGGAGGTAGGGAGGTATGGAGGTATGGAGGTAGGGAGGGAGGAAGGTATGGAGGTAGGAAGGTATGGAGGTAGGGAGGGAGGAAGGTATGGAGGTAGGGAGGGAGGAAGGTATGGAGGTAGGGAGGGAGGAAGGTATGGAGGTAGGGAGGTATGGAGGTATGGAGGTAGGGAGGTATGGAGGTAGGGTAAACAAAAAGCCAAAAACACAGAGGGGAGATGAAATGAAAAGAAAAGCAGGAGGCGACATGTTGACAACAACTTAATGACCTAAAGAGACAGTGAGGAGCAACTACAGCAACAAGCAGACGTTTCCACGGTAACGGTGACAACAGGAAGTTAGAGGGCGGGCAGGAAGCCGAGGCCGAGCTGCACCAACATGGAGTCACTCATCAGGATTCAGCTTCAAAATCTGACTGTTTTTCAAATCAAACCCAGGTTTAATAAAAGTTTTCGTTACATTAAACTACTACGTTACAGAAGGGAGGAAGGGAGGGAGATAGGTAGGAAGGGAGGGAGGGAGAGAGATAGGTAGGAAGGGAGGGAGGGAGGGAGAGAGAGAGGGAGGGAGGGAGGGAGGGAGGGAGGGAGGGAGGGAGGGAGAGAGAGAGAGGGAGGGAGAGAGGGAGGCAGGGAGGGAGGGAGAGAGAGGAGAGAGGGAGGGAGAGAGGAGGGAGGGAGGGAGGGAGGGAGGCAGGGAGGCAAGGGAGGGAGGGAGAGAGGGAGGAGAGGGAGAGGAGGAGACAGGGAGGGAGGGAGGCAGAGGGAGGAGAGGGAGGGAGGGAGGCAGGAGAGGGAGGGAGGGAGGCAGAGAGAGAGGAGGGAGATGGGAGGGAGGGAGGAGGGAGGGAGGGGAGAGGGAGGTAGGAAGGGAGGCGAGAGGGGAGGGAGGGAGGGAGGCAGGGAGAGGGAGAGAGGGAGGGAGGGAGAGAGGAGGGAGGGCAGGGAGGGAGGGGAGATAGGTAGGAAGGGAGGTAGGAGGGAGGAGAGAGAGGGAGAGAGGGAGGGAGAGAGAGGGAGGAGAGAGGGAGGGAAAGAGAGAGGAGGGAGATAGGTAGGAAGGGAGGGAGAGGGAGAGAGGAAGGGAGGGAGGCAGGGAGAGAGGGAGGGAGGGAGAGAGGAAGGGAGGGAGGCAGGGAGAGAGGGAGGGAGGGAGGGAGGGAGAGAGGGAAAGAGAGAGGGAGGGAAAGAGAGAGGGAGGGAGGGAGAGAGGGAGGAGAGGAAGGGAGGGGAGGGGAGGGAGAGAGAGAGGGAGGGAGATAGGTAGGAAGGGAGGAAGGAAGGGAGGGAGGCAGGGAGAGAGAGAGGGAGGGAGGCAAGGAGGGAGGGAGGGAGAGAGAGGGAGGCAGGGAGGGAGGGAGAGAGAGAGGGAGGGCAGAGGGAGGGAGGGAGAGAGAGAGAGAGGGAGGGAGAGAGGGAGGGAGGGAGGGAGAGAGGAGAGAGGGAGGGAGGCAGGAGGGAGGGAGATAGGGAGGAAGGAGGCAGGGAGAGAGGGAGGGAGGGAGGGAGGAAGGGAGGGAGAGAGGGAGGGAGATAGGTAGGAAGGGAGGGAGGAAGGGAGGCAGGGAGAGAGGGAGGTAGGAAGGGAGGGAGGAGAGGAGGGAGGGAGAGAGGGAGGGAGGGAGGGAGGGAGAGAGGGAGGGAGGGAGAGAGGGAGGGAGGGAGAGAGGGAGGGAGAGAGAGAGGGAGAGAGGGAGGGAGAGAGAGAGGGAGGGAGGGAGAGAGAGAGGGAGGGAGAGGGAGGAGGGAGAGGGAGGGAGGGAAAGAGAGAGGGAGGGAGGGAAAGAGAGAGGGAGGGAGGGAAAGAGAGAGGGAGGGAGATAGGTAGGAAGGAAGGGAGGGAGGCAGGGAGAGAGGGAGGGAGAGAGGGAGGGAGGGAAAGAGAGAGGGAGGGAGATAGGTAGGAAGGGAGGAGGAAGGGAGGGAGGCAGGGAGAGAGAGAGATGAAGGGAGGGAGGGAGGAATGGAGAGAGAGAGAGACAGAGACAGAGAGAGAGAGACAGAGACAGAGAGAGAGAGATGAAGGGAGGGAGGGAGGAATGGAGGGAGGGAGAGAGGGAGGAACTAACACTACTACGTTACTGATTCATTACGGTTTCTGGCATAACAGACGGATTAACACGATTACAACTTCTACGAAGTATTTTTCATTTAATTGATGTTCGGTGCAGCTCGGCAACAAACAAGCAAAGATCTACTGGAAAGCCTGATAGAGAAAGAAACAAAAAGCTCAAAACTCCACTGATGACATGAAGGAGACGGTCAGAGGGGATACAGCTACAGCCACAGTTACGTTTAGGAAAAAGATCGTGGTTTAGTTCCCATTTTAAACCCTCAACATTTCTACATCGGAACATTTGGGTTTCTTTCAACCAAATTACACCAATCACAAGCGTTGAGGCGGGCTTACACCAATCACAAGCGTTGAGGCGGGCTTTACACCAATCACAACCGTCGAGGCGGGCTTTACACCACCGCAAGCTGCCGAGGCGGGCTTTACACCAATCACAAGCTGCCGAGGCGGGCTTTACACCAATCACAAGCGCCGAGGAGGGCTTTCACACCAATCGCAAGCTGCCGAGGGCGGGCTTTACACCAATCGCGAACCGTCGAGGCGGGCTTTACACCAATCGCGAGCTGCCGAGGCGGGCTTTACACCACCGCAAGCCGCCGAGGCGGGCTTTTCACACCAATCGCAGCGCCGAGGAGGGCTTTACACCAATCGCAAGCGCCGAGGCGGGCTTTACACCACATCGCAAGCTGCCGAGGAGGGCTTTACACCACCGCAGCGTCGAGGCGGGCTTTACACCAATCGCAACCGTCGAGGCGGGCTTTACACCAATCGCAACCGTCGAGGCGGGCTTTACACCAATCGCAACCGTCGAGGCGGGCTTTACACCAATCGCGAGCGTCGAGGCGGGCTTTACACCAATCGCAACCGTCGAGGCGGGCTTTACACCAATCACAAGCGTTGAGGAGGGCTTTACACCAATCACAAGCGTCGAGGCGGGCTTTACACCAATCACAACTGTCGAGGCGGGCTTTACACCAATCGCAACCGTCGAGGCGGGCTTTACACCAATCACAACCGTCGAGGCGGGCTTTACACCAATCACAACCGTCGAGGCGGGCTTTACACCAATCACAACCGTCAAGGGGGGCTTTACACCAATCGCAGCGCCGAGGCGGGCTTTACACCAATGCAGCGTCGAGGAGGGCTTTACACCAACCGCGTCGAGGCGGGCTTTACACCAATCACAACCGCCGAGGCGGGCTTTACACCAATCGCGAGCGTCGAGGCGGGCTTTACACCAATCGCACCAATCACAACCGTCGAGGCGGGCTTTACACCAATCACAACCGTCGAGGCGGGCTTTACACCAATCGCAACCGTCGAGGAGGGCTTTACACGACAATAGTGCAGCGACGGAAAGCAGCTTTTTGTTTACATTCAACATGACGGCCACCGAAGCGCAGCAACCCGTTGATGCCGCTGTCGCTGCTACGTCACCCTGATCGTTGCTCTGATTGGTTGAAGGACTATCCAATGAGCCCAGAGGCATTTGAGCGGCGTCTGTTGGTGACGCCCCTTTGGAAATGGGCTGTGAATGAAGCTTCAGCCAGGCTAGCTTACAGCGTTATTCTGACTAAACTGTGACAGTCTGTGATTATCCATAAACAACCACTGAACTATTAGTCCAAATAATTTAAACTTCCTGCTTTTCTTTAACCAGTCCTTCCAGAAAAATAGTTATTTTGGGATTGTTTTGGGCTAAAATCCGTGATTATTCGGCACGTTTTCTTAATATTTATGAGATGTTATGAGATGAAATTACAGGAACTTGCATAAACTGCGGTGTCATCGTGGCTTCGTCGCACACACACACACAGATATACACACACACACAGATATACACACACACACACACAGATATACACACACACACACAGATATACACACACAGATACACACACACACACAGATATACACACACACACACACATAGATACACACACACACATAGATACACACACACAGATATACACACAGATATACACACACAGACACACACACAGATACATACACACACACACACAGAGATACACACACACACACACAGATATACACACACACAGATACACACACACACACACACACACACACACACACAGATATACACACACACACACACACAGATATACACACACACAGATATACACACACACAGATATACACACAGATACACACAGACACACACAGATACACACACAGATACACACACAGATACACACACACAGATACACACACAGATACACACACACACAGATATACAGATACACACAGACACACACACACACACACAGACACACACACACTTGTGAAGCTGTTGTATGGAATCATCAGTTATTTTTTAAGATTATTTCTCTTTATTCGTGACCGGTCCTTCCAGAAAAATACGGAGTTCTTTTTGTGATTGTTGTGGTTTTAACTCCTTGATTATGCGTCACGTTTTCTTAAAAAATGTGATGGAATATGGGGGATATGGTGTCATCGTGGCTTCATCGCGGCGTCTGCAGCTTTTAGATGACGTTCACGTCACGTCATCACGTCACTTCATAACGTTCCCATGGCAGCAGGGAAACGGCTGCTCTCGTGTGACGTAAACACAACATTTTCCATCTTTCTATAAGATATATACGGGGCTTTCTTGCAACCAAAATGCGGGGATTATGAAATCATGCAAGCCCCGCGTCTTTTGCGCGGAAATCTGCAAATTATGCGTTGAGTTATGGGATCGCATGATGTTTTTCTGGAGGGACTGCTTAAGTTTTGTAGTTAATATCTAGAACTACCAGCTGTAGCTGTATCCCTTCTAGACACAACCAGGAAGAAGAGGACAGGAAGTGATGTCAGCAAAGTGTGTGTGTGTCCGTGTGTATCTGTCTCTGTGTGTGTGTGTGTGTCTGTGTCTGTGTGTGTGTGTATCTGTCTCTGTCTGTGTGTCTATGTGTGTGTGTGTGTCTCTCTCTGTGTGTGTGTGTGTGTGTCTCTGTGTGTGTGTGTGTGTGTGTCTGTGTGTCTATGTGTGTGCGTGTGTGTCTCTGTGTGTGCGTGTGTCTCTCTGTGTGTGTCTGTGTGTGCGTGTGTGTCTGTGTGTGTGTGTGTCTCTCTGTGTGTGTCTGTGTGTGCGTGTGTCTCTCTGTGTGTGCGTGTGTCTCTCTGTGTGTGCGTGTGTGTCTATGTGTGTGTGTCTGTCTCTGTGTGTGTGCCTGTGTGTGTCTCTCTGTGTGTGTGTGTGTGTGTGTCTCTGTGT
>NC_135867.1:398437-408437 GCF_031162955.1 Sander vitreus
AACATAGGCTGATTTGTTTTCAGACATTTTAAGGTGGAACGGTTACATATTATATCTTTTACCTCATTTTAAGGGAAGTTATCTTTGGAGGATTTACTCACAATTTCCCCTCACACGATGTCTGATCATGGGGAAGTGTTGTGAATAAAAGCTGCATCATACACCACTGTATTGGCAAATAGTTTCAGGAACTAAACAACGTAAAGTCCCTTTATTTGCATGTCAATGCTGATTTTAACACACGATGAAATAACAACACAGAGCCGGTTCTGTAAAAGCTAAGTTCCTATTCTGAGATGAGATACGATTCTCCCTAAATGGCGTCAGGAAACCTGTTTCTGGAAGAGGACTTGAGACTGAGGTGTTCCTGGGAGGAGAGGGACTCACAGTGAAGTAGAAGGGATGTGCATGCTGGCCGAGTTTCTTCAGCAGTCGCTCCTGCAGTCGGCTGTTGGCTTTCTTCTCCTCCGGCACGGGAGGGAAGGCCTGAAACAGAGAGGGGGGAGGGAGAGAGGGAGAGAGAGAGGGGGAAAGAGACGGAGAGGGAGAGAGACAGAGAGAGACAGGAGGGAGAGAGAGAGACAGGAGGGAGAGAGAGACAGAGACGAGGGAGACAGAGAGAGAGAGAGACAGAGAGAGAGACAGAGGGAGGGAGAGAGACAGAGAGACAGGGAGGGAGAGAGAGACAGGGAGGGAGAGAGAGAGACAGGGAGGGAGAGAGAGAGACAGAGACAGAGGGAGACAGAGAGAGAGAGAGAGACAGAGGGAGGGAGAGAGACAGACAGAGACAGAGAGAGAGACAGACAGAGACAGAGAGAGAGGGAGAGACAGAGAGAGAGGGAGAGAGAGAGAGACAGAGAGAGAGACAGACAGAGAGAGAGAGGGAGAGACAGAGGGAGGGAGAGAGAAAGATACAACACTCAAGTTTACAAACTCATCAACTGATTCGGACCGAATGTGTGAAACGCCCTAAATCTACTAAATTGCAGATTTCCGGTGTTGTGTTCAGGTGCCTGTGTCCCTGTGTTGTGTTCAGGTGCCTGTGTCCCTGTGTTGTGTTCAGGTGCCTGTGTCCCTGTGTTGTGTTCAGGTGCCTGTGTCCCGGTGTTGTGTTCAGGTGCCTGTGTCCCGGTGTTGTGTTCAGGTGCCTGTGTCCCGGTGTTGTGTTCAGGTGTAGTGGGAGGTTTGCAGCTCTCACCTGGAAGGTGGAGATGTAGAGATCCTTCCGGAAGGACAGACCCAGGACGTCCAGGTCCTCACGGCCATAACGAAACGCACATGTGAGCGTGACGAAGACTACAGGGAGGAAGAGGAAACAAGAGAGGAAACAAGGAGAGGAAACAAAGAAACAAGAGAGGAAACGAGGAGAGGAAACAAGAGGAGAGGAAAAGAGAGAGGAAACGAGAGGAAACAAAGAAACAAGAGAGGAAACAAGGAGAGGAAACAAAGAAACAAGAGAGGAAACGAGGAGAGGAAACAAGGAAACAAGAGAGGAAACAAAGAAACAAGAGAGTAAACGAGGAGAGGAAACAAAGAAACGAGAGGAAATGAGAGGAGAGGAAATGAGAGGAAACGAGAGGAGAGGAAACAAAGAAACAAGAGAGGAAACAAGGAGAGGAAACAAGGAGAAGAAACAAGAGGAGAGGAAACGAGAGAGGAAACAAGAGGAGAGGAAACAAGGAGAGGAAACAAGAGGAGAGGAAACGAGAGGAGAGGAAACGAGAGAGGAAACGAGGAGAAGAAACAAGAGGAGAGGAAACGAGGAGAGGAAACGAGAGGAGAGGAAACGAGAGGAGAGGAAACGAGAGAGGAAACGAGAGGAGAGGAAACGAGAGGAGAGGAAACGAGGAGAGGAAACGAGAGGAGAGGAAACGAGAGGAGAGGAAACAAAGAAACAAGAGAGGAAACAAGGAGAGGAAACAAGGAAAGGAAATGAGGAAACAAGGAAAGGAAATGAGAGGAAACCAGGGGTAAGAAAGGAAACAAGGAATCAGTTTTTTGTTGTATTTTGTAAGTTTTCTGAAATGTTCTGTTTCAATATGCAAATGAGGCATTATTTAACGCTAACTATAGGTTAATTTAGGAGAAATCTACAGACACAAACAGAAAAAGTTTAGTTTATTTCCACGAGGCTGAAAGTAGACGAGATGTTATGGATGTTATATACATTATTTATATATATATTTATTTATTTATTATGGAAAAGCTCAAATCGTGAGAATATGAGAAAAATAAGCTTTTAACAACACATAATGTAACGTGTAAATATGGTATTATAATACCACTACTGGACCTCACACTGACTGACTTCACTCCCTTTCTAAAAACACTTTAAATGTGAATAATGAGGAGGAAACGGCCGGCAGCGGTTTCCAGATGTTGAGGAGGAAGCTGTCCTACCTTTCCTGTCCTTCAGATACTCGGGGTCGACGAGGATCACTCCATCTGTCGGAGGGAACAAACGAAAAATCACAAAACTCACAGTGCACAGACGTTCGGCTGCCCATCGTCCAATCACAGGACGGGGGGGGGGGGGGAAGAGATAACCCAAATAAACTCAGCTCAATTATAGACAATCTACGTAACCCTCCTGTTGTTTACTAAAAAGTTCTATATCACAACTATGACAAAATAACGTTGAAAAAAAAGTGACAAATTGTTGGAAAAAGCTACAAAAATGCAGGAAAACAATTAGACAAAAATGGTAGTTTTTTGAAAACGCTGAAAAAAGTGACCAAAAATAACTAAATAAATAAATAAATCGAAAAACGGTGACAAAAACGTGTTAAAAAATGCAACAAAAATATTGGGGAAAAAAAACATAAGAAAAATCGACAAAAAAACGTATTTAAAAAAAAAGGGAAAAAGTGACAAAAAAAAAGGGAAAAAAGTGACCAAAAAAAAGGGAAAAAGTGACAATAAAAGGGAAAAAGTGACCAAAAAAAGGGAAAAAGTGACAAAAAAAAGGGGAAAAGTGACAAAAAAAAGGGGAAAAAGTGACAAAAAAAAGGGGAAAAGTGACAAAAAAAAAGGGAAACGGTGACAAAAAAAGGGAGAAAGTGACAAAAAAAATTGGAAAAAGTGACCAAAAACGATGGAAAAAGTGACAAAAAATGTCGGGAAAAGTGTAGAAAACAAGCAACAAAATGTTTAAATTTCGCCCCAGAAAAACACAAAGTCGCACGGTCGACGGGAAGACAACAAGGGTTAAATAAACAATACATTTATTAAATGATACAATGATAAATGATAAAATATAGACCTACAAGCATGTTCTATATCTATGCCTACATGAGTGTCTAATTATATAGTAGGTGATATCAAAGGTTTACGTCTTATGCTACATAAAAAGTTCAGTTAGCGTCCACTAAAAGTTCTGTTGTTGCCGCTGACAGACTCAGATTATTATTCTAAGTGTCTGACAACATTATGAAAGATCCCTACAGAGATAGACCTTTTAGTTAAAGAGGAAGATCCTTTTAGTTTAACATGAAACAGCCCCGAAATCACCATCACCAAACTACACCAGACTCCATGTAAATAATCAGGACTTTTAGCGTGTATAGAGCCAGCATATCTCCACCAGACTCCATGTAAATAATCAGGACTTTTAGCGTGTATAGAGCCAGCATATCTCCACCAGACTCCATGTAAATAATCAGGACTTTTAGCGTGTATAGAGCCAGCATATCTCCACATGTAAATGGGTGAATTAAGGGTTTATTTCAACCAAACCAGAGTGGTGATTGTTGGAACAGTGGAAAGATGAACCAAGACGGCTTTTGATAGTTTTATTTAGTTTCTGTCCACTTTGAATGAAGTGTGTTTTACGATGATAAAAGTAGTGATTATTTACATGGAGTCTGGTGGAGTTTGGGTCCATCTCTGAAGGGATCCTTTCCATAATGTTGTCAGACACTTAGAATAATAATGTTTTGTCAGCGGCAACAACAGAACTTTTAGTGGACACTGACTGACGGAGAACATTTGTCAGTGATTAATCTTTTGGAAAACGTGACATTTTGCACTTCACACAGTCCTGGAAAAGCAAACACCGTACTTCCATAACCTTTTCCAGCACTTTTCATAACCCTGGCAAAACAAATATATGAATATACAAACCTCGAGATGTGCCGACTCACCTACTGGGTCCACGTGGTCCAGGTGATCCACAAAGTCTCTCTTTCCCAGGTAAACAGTCACCTGCAGCGACGAATTACAGCGTCACACGTCTGCCTCTCTATTCATTCACATTCTCTTGGTTGTTTTTAACAAAAAAACTTCAGACGTGACCAATCAATGTGTCAATAAAACAGCAGACCAGAGACGTGCTTATAGGGGTCGACCGATACTGGTTTCTCAGGGCCGATACTGATTATTAAAAGGTCAAATATGTAATATATTTACATTAATAAATCCAAAAATGACCCCAATGCGTCATCAGATATGAAGGAAACATGCTATGTTGAAATACCATCTTTTCTGACAACAATGCAGTATTTTCTCCTTTTGAAATTTCCGTTCCGTGACGTAATTTCTGTTTGTGTTTTGGTGTTTGTTGCCCAGTTTGACAGCCAGGCCGGGTTGCCAGATATACCTGTAAACACGTAAAGCCAGCGCACTACAGCTGTAACGTTAGGACAGCCATGAAAGTAGGGCTGCACGATTACGGCCAAAATGATAATCACGATTATTTTGATCAATATATTGATCCTGATTAATTATCACGATTATTTGTCGATTTTAACCAAAACTAATGTTATTGTCACACAGGCTGATTATAGCTGCTTTCACATCCATTCCTCCTTTGTTGAAGGACACTATGAAGGAGCCATTTCAGCTGTTGTACGAACACTTTCCAAACATGCGCGTTTGCCGTGAAAAGATACAGGCAACGTAATTTTCTGTTCACGTTAACGGCGCATGTTAACATCCGGTGCCAATAGGGCATCTACCGGACGAAATAGCAACGCGGATTACGTTGCCACTTAAATGTCTGCGTTGCTCTGATGCTCCAAAACAGACGTTACAGGCAACAGAAACATCGCTGCATGTCACGCTGGTAAACACTAATAACACGTTACACAGCAGGTAACGTTAGCTACCATTAGCTACAGTAAACACTAATAACACGTTACACAGCAGGTAACGTTAGCCTACCGTTAGCTACAGTAAACACTAATAACACGTTACACAGCAGGTAACGTTAGCTACCATTAGCTAGTAAACACTAATAACATGTTACACAGCAGGTAACGTTAGCCTACCGTTAGCTAGTAAACACTAATAACACGTTGCACAGCAGGTAACATTAGCTACAGTAAACACTAATAACACGTTACACAGCAGGTAACATTAGCCTACCATTAGCTAGTAAACATTAATAACATGTTACACAGCAGGTAACGTTAGCCTACCGTTAGCTAGTAAACACTAATAACACGTTACACAGCAGGTAACATTAGCTACAGTAAACACTAACAACATGTTACACAGCAGGTAACATTAGCTACAGTAAACACTAATAACATGTTACACAGCAGGTAACATTAGCTACAGTAAACATTAATAACATGTTACACAGCAGGTAACGTTAGCCTACCGTTAGCTACAGTAAACACTAAACACATTACATAGCCTACCGTTAGCTACAGTAAACACTAATAACACATTACAAAGCAGGTAACGTTAGCCTACCATTAGCTACAGTAAACACTAGTAACACGTTACACAGAAGGTAACGTTAGCCTACCGTTAGCTACAGTTAACACTAATAACACGTTACACAGAAGGTAACATTAGCCTAGCGTTAGCTACAGTAAACACTAATAACATGTTACACAGAAGGTAACGTTAGCCTACCGTTAGCTACAGTAAACACTAATAACATGTTACACAGCAGGTAACGTTAGCCTACCGTTAGCTACAGTAGTAACTGGATTAAACACGGCTAAAATGCTGACAGCTAAACGGTGTAGTGTGACTGTATTTCACTGTAGAGGACTACAACAGTCTGCCGCTAAAGCTATGAGCTAAAAGACTCAAACTAGCACTGGTCACTGCTGTTCTGTGACTAAATGTCGTGTTTACTGGTAAACTGCTATCTGTTGTGGAGTTTTCCCTCACGTTACTCCGTCCTCTGTGACTGTCTACATCTAAACTAAGCTGTGCGGTGCAGGGAACCGCTCTGATTGGCTCGTGGGCAGCATTATGTGTACCTTTTAATGTGTAGTGAATGAGTGCTGTACGACTGCTGGCTGTCTCTACGTCAGTCCTGTGTCACCTGCCTAGACTGCAGATGAAAAGTACATATTTTTACCAATTGTGGCATATTTACATGGTGTTTTTTATACAACAATGTTCATAAATATTCCTAGTCCTTATCAAATAAACCAATAAAATAAAAAGTAACTGTTGCGTGACCAGAGACGTAACAAACCCCGGGTAAATATTGGCGATGTATCTGAAAGATGGAGACAGTTTAGAGCCCAAAAACACGCAGCGTTGGCCAATTTCCTCCTGAACAGGTAGCTTAGCATTAGCTTCCGGCTAATTTCTCACGGCTACTAGGGACGGGCATTTTTTGTCAACATTCACGTACCCACATTGAATTATATAGCTAGAGTAACGTTATAAGTTGGTCACTCGCAAAAATTGAGAAACACGGCCAGTCAAGTGATCCCGACTGGTCCTGGCTAACGCTGCCATGCTAACCCTGCTAACTGCTAACGTTAGAGGAGGAAAGGGCAAGTGGGCCACGTGTAGCCTGTTCAGCGGCCGTAGTTATTTTAAGCCAAGAGAGGGGGGCTGTAAATCGGGAAGAGAGGACCGTGAGTTTGCAGTGCGTTTAGCAGTTCCTACCGTAATTCTAACCCGAAAACGTGTGCCTGTCAGTTGGGTACAGAGCTCCGCGTGAGCACGGGCTTTCACGACCGTCGATATAGCCAGCATCTAACGTTAGCTACTCCGCTGTGCGTGCGGTGAAGTGATGTCTGGTGTAGTATGTTGGTACACATATGGTCTGTATGTGCTAGCTGCAAAAGAGCTGTGTGCCGTCAAATTGAGGAAGTGTTTAAAACCCCGGATGAACGCTGGATGCACAGAAGGTTAAATCATAAAAATAATTCAGGCCTTTAAAGGTTATGAGAACAAGGAGAGGAAGTTGCACCAGACTGTGTGTGTGTGTGTGTGTCTGTCTTTCTGTGTGTGTGTGTGTGTGTGTGTGTGTGTGTGTGTCTCTTTCTGTGTGTGTGTGTGTGTCTGTGTGTGTGTGTGTGTCTCTTTCTCTGTGTGTGTCTGTGTGTGTGTCTCTTTCTCTGTGTGTGTCTGTGTGTGTGTGTGTGTCTGTCTTTCTGTGTGTCTCTCTCTCTTTCTGTGTGTGTGTGTGTGTGTCTCTGTGTGTGTGTGTGTCTGTCTTTCTGTGTGTGTGTCTGTGTGTGTGTCTGTTTTTCTGTGTGTGTGTGTGTGTGTGTCTCTTTCTCTGTGTGTGTCTGTGTGTGTGTCTCTTTCTCTGTGTGTGTCTGTGTGTGTGTGTGTGTCTCTCTCTCTTTCTCAGGAGAATCTGCCCGGAGACAGGAGAAGACACCCCATCAAGGAAAAGGATTAAGGTTGAGCGGTATTGCAGAACGGGGCTCACAACTTGACAGAGACTTCGTTATCCTGAGCTCCGTACTTTCACGTCTGAAGTTAGGGAAACTTCGTGTCTTTTGTTAACCTACATGTGTTTTGTAACTTAAAAAAGGTGCAGTAGGTAAGACTTATAAAACCACCTGTCTGTCATATCTGCTGAAACTGACCCTATGTTCCAGTAGAACAACATGAAGCAGGTCATTAAAGAAAATGGTGCTCCCTGTTCAGATACACCAATCAGGACCAGGGGGACGTGTCTAACTGTTCAGATACACCAATCAGGACCAGGGGGACGTGTCTAACTGTTCAGATACACCAATCAGGACCAGGGGGACGTGTCTAACTGTTCAGATGCACCAATCAGGGCCAAGGGGGCGTGTAACTGTTCAGATGCACCAATCAGGGCCAAGGGGGCGTGTAACTGTTCAGATGCACCAATCAGGGCCAAGGGGCGTGCAACTGTTCAGATGCACCAATCAGGGCCAAGGGGGCGTGTAACTGTTCAGATGCACCAATCAGGGCCAAGGGGGCGTGTAACTGTTCAGATGCACCAATCAGGGCCAAGGGGGCGAGTGTAACTGTTCAGATGCACCAATCAGGGCCAAGGGGGCGAGTGTAACTGTTCAGATGCACCAATCAGGGCCAAGGGGGCGAGTGTAACTGTTCAGATGCACCAATCAGGGCCAAGGGGGCGAGTGTAACTGTTCAGATGCACCAATCAGGGCCAATGGGGCGAGTGTAACTGTTCAGATGCACCAATCAGGGCCAGGGGGAGTGCAACTGTTCAGATGCACCAATCAGGACCAGGGGGAGTGTAACTGTTCAGATGCACCAATCAGGACCAGGGGGGGTGTAACTGTTCAGATGCACCAATCAGGACCAGGGGAGTGTAACTGTTCAGATGCACCAATCAGGGACCAGGGGGGAGTGTAACTGTTCAGATGCACCAATCAGGGCCAAGGGGCGAGTGTAACTGTTCAGATGCACCAATCAGGGCCAGAGGGGCGTGTAACTGTTCAGATGCACCAATCAGGACCAGAGGGCGTGTAACTGTTCAGATGCACCAATCAGGACCAGGGGGAGTGCAACTGTTCAGATGCACCAATCAGGACCAGGGGGAGTGTAACTGTTCAGATGCACCAATCAGGGCCAGGGGGAGTGCAACTGTTCAGATGCACCAATCAGGACCAGGGGGAGTGTAACTGTTCAGATGCACCAATCAGGGCCGGGGGGGGTGCAACTGTTCAGATGCACCAATCAGGGCCAGGGGGAGTGCAACTGTTCAGATGCACCAATCAGGGCCAGGGGGAGTGCAACTGTTCAGATGCACCAATCAGGACCAGGGGGAGTGTAACTGTTCAGATGCACCAATCAGGGCCAGGGGGAGTGCAACTGTTCAGATGCACAATCAGGGCCAGGGGGGTGTCTAACTGCGTGTCAATCACTGCTCATGCACACGCATTCATTCTCCATTGTGGGGGGAGGGGCTTAGGAGACAGAAGTTGTCAATGTTCAAATGTTTTGGCTTAAGTCCTGGATCTTCCCAATCCTACCTACAGCACCTTTAACTGCTGGACTCAAAAGTAAGCTTTGCTTAAAAAGGAGAATACCGGTCAATTCCAACCCGTAGCTGTGTTGTGTGTAAATGTGGAGAGCTGTCAGTAGCGAGAAAAACTAAACCAATCAGTGCTGCCTACACCGTGTTATCCTCCTGCTAGCGTTAGCACCCAACAGGCTTAAACAGGGCAGGTTTTAAACCTGTTTTTAGCCTCTGAACATGCTTGAAATGTCATTCCAAGTGCTCCCCATGTGCAGTGATTCCTTCTGAGGGAACACAGGGAATCTGACTGGAATATTGGATTGTATGAGTTCGACAACCGACAGAAATAAACAGAGCTATGTGCTGGCTGGATTAACACGACGTTTATGCCTTTCTGTCACATCTACAGCAGTCAGATTCCCTGTGTTCCCTCAGAAGGAATCACTGCACATGGGGAGCACTTGGAATGACATTTAGAGCCTGTTCAGAGGCTAAAAACCTGTTTAAAACCTGCCCTGTTTAAGCCTGTTGGGTGCTAACGCTAGCAGGAGGATAACACGGTGTAGGCAGCACTGATTGGTTTAGTTTTTTATGCTACTGACAGCTCTCCACATTCACACACAACACAGCTACGGGTTGGAGTTAAAGTCTTCGTCTCAGACTCGATCCTTGAGTTTTGGTATCCATGAGTCCTGTCAACGAATACGCGGGAATTAGAGTAAATTGGGAGTCAGATATCTCGGCCTACGGGCCTGTGTCTTTTTCGCTGTAATCCCCTTTCGCTGGCTACGTGAGACAAAAGGTCTAGCAACATTGTTGTGGTTTTTTCGA
>NC_135867.1:418437-420937 GCF_031162955.1 Sander vitreus
AAGTCAACATCTTCCCAAAAGTAAACGAGGAACCGTGCTAAATAATCCTGATTTCATATTGACTAAAAATAATCGTGATTGTTTAAAATGCTCCAATGCTGCGTTCAAGACACAACGTTTGGCCCGTAAGTTACAACTCCTAGTCACGACTCAGTAGCGTTTCAGGCAACGTCACGACAAACCCTTCTAGCTAAGGTCAACGTTAGCTAGAAGGGTTAACGTTAGCTTAGCTAGCGGCTACCTACTGTTGACGTTAGCTCGCGCTAGCTGATACTGCCGTCGGCGACATATTTTGGGTTTCATTTAATAAACATAACCTGTATTAGTACACAATCGTATGTGTATTGTTTTGATTACAATGTGCGGAATTACTTTACGTTGCCTGTTTATTTCTATTTCTCACCGTTAATCAGCGGCGTCTGTACAGCATCAACAGGGGGCGCCATTGTTGTTTATGTGTGTGTGACGTCAACAACTGTAACTGGGAGTACAACCATCTGGTAGCAGTTCACGGGGAGTAAGATACGGGTTTGACGGCCGTTCCAGGGCACTTTCACGGGAAGAAGGTTGTGAAAACACGAGTTACGGGATGCCTCGAACGTAGCATAAGATTACGAAGAACCTACCAAGAGATTCAGGCTCTGCTGAAAACCTTTTCATTCATTTATTTTGGCTTTTAATTAAAACGCCAATGTCTTATTTTGTGTTTTTACTTATTATTCTTAATGGACTGTTGTTTGTTTAACCTTTACTTGTATATTTTGTCATTTTATTGTCTATTTGTTGCATTTTTATGTTGTATTGTAAACCCACTCTTGTATGAAAAGTACAAATACTATTTTTGTAATGATAGATAGAGATACTGTATTGATACCCATGGTATGTACACTTTCATGGGGAAATGTATAATAAAAGGTGGAATTCTGAAGCTTTAAAGAAACCTAAAAAAAGCTGTGTGAAATGTTCAAAGTGTGTCACACTATGTAAGCCAAAAACAAACCGAGCCAGAGGCGTTTCCACTGTTTACCTGCTCACTTTGACTATTCAACAGCATCCAAAGCCGACTGCATTTCCTCTCATAACATCACACTACGCTATGTTTTCAAAAACAAGCCTTTTAAAACGCGTCAACATACATTCACAGCCAATCACCACAAGAAATTAGCCTCTGTTAGTAGCAGGCTAACGCAGGAAGCCCATCCGCGAGCACGACCTCACCAAACTACACTCGAAATATCTTGATTTTAAACGTACCTCGTGAAATCAACAACATAACACACAAACCTACATATGTTATGAATCGTTTAAATATTTAGGTAAAATCGGCATTGACCCTTTCCGACAAACAGCACTTTAATTCAATAAAATCTCATATTTATGTATATATTTCTATCGGTCGATACCGCCCACTACGGCCGTATTTTGTTGGAAAAGCACCGTGGGAATTCCTGTTTAATACCACTTAAACGTACATTATATTAAAGCAAGTGCATTTGCGTGTGTTGCGCGTGCACGGGATTACAGGACTGCTGTAATGATTTGACAGTTATTGAGATTTTTGGTCCCAGAGAGACGCATCAACAAGATATCAAGAATTGACAGATTTCTGAGTGAGGTCTGGCACAACCGTCCTGTCCACTGGAGAGACGTATCTCGGTTAGCTAACCCCACCCTGCTGTGCTAACTTCGCATCCTGCGAACGAGGTCATCGTCTAACACTTAAACCATGAACCAGGGGAACACTCAGACATCTCTGTGTCGGGGTTTTGTTATTCTATAAAGAGGTTAAAGCAGGAAAAACTCCCCCCCCCCAGCTCGGGCCAACAGCGGAAGCTCGGCTAACGTTAGCAAAGTGCGTGAGAACGGTTGCTAACTAGATGCTAACTAGCCGTTAGCTTCGGTAGCCTAGCCGTCCTACCTGGTGCCCGCCTTGTCCCCCATCTCCTCGGCAGGCGGACGGCAGGAAGATCCCGACAAAATGAGCCCGGACCTCGCGGTGTGTTGACTTTAGAAGACGTGTGTTTCTTCGGGCAGCTCCGTCCTGTTTTCACCCGTCCATCCACATCGGCGCACGGCTAAATAGTTAGTATGCTAATTTCATTTAGCGCCGCCTTGGCTCCTCTGGCTTCCGCAAAGAAAGAGAGGATCTCTCTCTCTGTGTGTGTGTGTGTGTGTGTGTGTGTGTGTGTGTGTGTGCGTGTGCGTGTGTGTGTGCGCAATGCCGGCACTAACCAATGTGGTGCCCTAGGCAAGAAATCAGCTGTTTTTGACCCTTTTTTCTTTGTTTTTGAACCTTTGTTTATAATTTCTGGCGCCTTTTTAAACATGTTTGGTGTTTTTTTTGTCATTTGTGATGTTTTTCTAATTATTTTTTGACACTTTAAATAGTGATCACAGCTTCTACGCGTGGTTTGAAAGGTTGTTTCTGCCTCAAAATCTGACAGATTATAGCCCACACAGAGCTTTTTTTTTTTTTTAATCTGTTGCAATGCCCTTGTTC